>NC_134696.1:102859679-103092835 GCF_050947455.1 Rhinoderma darwinii | reverse complement strand
GAAAGCAGGGGGTACGGTATTGTGTAAGGCAGCTAAGCCCTTTAAACTCAGAATATAGCCCCTTCTGCAGCTGGTTGATGGCACCACAGTTTGGTTGTAACAGCTGCAGGTGCTGTCTGAATAATATGTAGATATTGTGTCACTAGAAATTGCCAACACAATATGTGAGTGCCTAAAGGGTGACTGAATGCTGAAAGCACGACTAATACAATTTGGGTATCACAAAGGGAACCGCAATGGGCACCGTAATCACTCCACTGATGTCTGCACACCTTCCTGCACCACACATTGTAAGATTATTTTGATAGATTTTCATTTTAATTTGTGTAGGCCATACAACTAGATCAGTTTGGCTTGCCTAATATTGATGAACCAAGATTAGACCTAGAACTGGCCACCTAAAGTCATCAAGCGTGTTGATAACTTGTATATAAACAACAGTTATAATTTTCTCCCCTCACAGGGTCACCCCACAAAGTACAGATAATGGAAATCTACTCGTCTGCTCTGCGCTAAATCCGGCTCTTCAGACACCACTGACCGTGAGCTTCACCATGAATGTGCTGTGTGAGACAATGCTATACTGTACCCACCATACACATCTCGGTTACCAAAATATCCCATCTGTAGGATCATATTGATAATTAGCTGGCCATATATGATAGATGTTCCATAAGTATTGAAGTATTGATTTTTTTAGAGGACAAGCAAGATTATGAGTCTACAGAGGTAGGGGGAAATGAGCATTGGCCATGCATATCTGGCGCCACTAATGGGGGGGACGGTTCTGCCATCCCACATAAATGTAAGATGCCCATAAGAATCCCCTACAAAACTGTAACGTCTATAGTATTTAGTCTTGAGAAAGAGGAGGTGGGATGGTCTCCATACTGAAACCTCAATGCCCCACAGCTACTTATTTGGTTGGACTCAGCCAATAAGACTTTGACTCAACCAGAAAGAACAATTCATTAGAGTGAGCAGTCACTCAAGAATACCATATTGAAAAGATGGCCGCTTCCATTGTTTTCACATTTTAAGGCCTTAATTTGCTGACTGTATTTTTTGTTCCAATAATTTTCTCTTTTTTCTCGTTCCCCTCTATAGTCCCTCCTAACGTCCCTACCATACATGGTTACGAAGGACAATCTGTCAAGTCTGAGGAAACCTTGACGCTGGCCTGTACCTCCTATAGTGGAAATCCTTTGGCAACCCTGCAGTGGTTAAAAGTGAGTTTTCCGGTTGTTACTGTGGTCATATTAGCTATTAAAGGGGTTCCCGACTTTGGCCAATCCCTTTTTTTGTTAGAATGGTTCCTTAATAATAAACTAATTACAGTTGTCCTGCAGTTGGGACCTCCAGCGAACACATGTAATCTAAGAGACAATTTGGCTGCAAGTATTCTATTTCCCTGCAGCGCCACCACAGGGGAAATTAAGTATTGCACATATCTCATTGAAATCAACAGGCTTTCCTTATAATGCATTACAGGACGGGTCCTCCATAGACAGAGACCTTCTTTGTAACCATTCTCCACCATGGCCAAGACATGAGGTTCCTGAATGAGGGACCCCCTATAGTAACTCAGAAATCCTTAATAGGGAATTTAAAATACAGTTTTCGAATTCGGACAATTCCTTTAAGTTAAAAAAAAATAAACATAACGTAAAATTTGATGGGCTCTTGTGGTCTTACTCTTGTTTTCTATAGCGGGTGTGAAGCCCCCCCCCCACCCCCCACCAATGTTATCTTTGCTTCCATAATATGGACCTGGCTCTAATTTTACATGTTAAATTATAAAATAATTGAAATTCCTTCTTCACTTCTCTTCTTTTTCCTCCAGAATGATGAGGTGGTGTACAACCGTTGGGAGACGGACAATAACAAAAGACTGTCTAGAAGTTCCCTGACAATAAATGTCAAGCCGGAACATAATCAAGCCGTTATAAGCTGTGAGGCTGTCAATCATGTGACACCGGTGGTCCTCCGAGCCAGCATCACTCTTGATGTTCTTTGTGAGTGTCTTCTATAGGTTTCAACTCAGGGGATGGTGTGACCTTTAAATGGGCGGAGTATCACTGTACGGTTCTTATATGTTGTATGAAATGTAATAAAACCTACTAAATAATGGTTAGCCATATTCTATAGATACTGCTGCCCTACATGCATAATATAATATAGTACAATATAATGTCATATAATCTACCATGATATAAAATAATAAAATGTAATGTGATATGATATAATATAGTGTAAAATAATGTAATGTAATATAATATACTATGATAAAAAAATACAATGTAATATAATATACTATGACATAATATAACCTAAAATAATCTAATCTACTGTGATATAAAATAACATAATATAATCTATTAATATTAGTAATAATGTACTATAAAATAATATTAAATAATTTACTGTAATGTCATGTACTGTAATATAAAATCATATAATGTAATACAATCTACTATGATATAATCATATATATATTTGGCAAGGACGTGGTGTACGAGGAACAGTTAGCTCCGCCCACAGCCCGACCTACAAGAAGCCTGTGAGGAAGGAGATGTGAGTGCTCAGTCTGTCTGTTGTTTGTGCCTCTATTTGTCTGTGTGTCTCTGTGTTTGTGTGTGTATAAGTTCCAGTATGTGTGTATAAGTGTCTTTGTGTGTGTGTATTGATGTATCTAAGTGCCTATATATGTATGTGTATATATTTCTGTATGTGCATCTACTACATTATCTGTACTCAGAGTTATCACTGTGTGTTATCTGTGGTGTTACAGAGGACTGCAGGTAACGTCTACTACATTATCTGTAATCAGAGAGTTATCACTGTGCTATCTGTGGTGTTACATAGGACTGCAGGTAATATCTACTACATTATCTGTACTCAGAGAGTTATCACTGTGTTATCTGTGGTGTTACATAGGACTGCAGGTAACACTACTACATTATCTGTACTCAGGGAGTTATCACTGTGTTTTCTGTGGTGTTACATAGGACTGCAGGAAACATCTACTACATTATCTGTAATCAGAGAGTTATCACTGTGTTATCTGTGGTGTTACATAGGACTGCAGGTAACATCTACTACATTATCTGTACTCAGAAAGTTATCACTGTGTTATCTGTGGTGTTACATAGGACTGCAGGTATCACTACTACATTATCTGTACTCAGAGAGTCATCACTGTGTTATCTGTGGTGTTACATAGGACTGCAGGTAACATCTACTACATTATCTGTAATCAGAGAGTTATCACTGTTATCTGTGGTGTTACATAGGACTGCAGGTAACATGACTACATTATCTGTAATAAGAGAGTTATCACTGTTATCTGTGGTGTTACATAGGACTGCAGGTAACATCTACTACATTATCTGTACTCAGAGAGTTATCACTGTGTTATCTGTGGTGTTACATAGGACTGCAGGTAACATCTACTACATTATCTGTAATCAGAGAGTTATCACTGTGTTATCTGTGGTGTTACATAGGACTGCAGGTAACATCTACTACATTATCTGTAATCAGAGAGTTGTCACTGTTATCTGTGGTGTTACATAGGACTGCAGGTAACACGACTACATTATCTGTACTCAGAGAGTTATCACTGTGTTATCTGTGGTGTTACATAGGACTGCAGGTAACATCTACATTATCTGTACTCAGAGAGTTATCACTGTGTTATCTGTGGTGTTACATAGGACTGCAGGTAACATTACTACATCATCTGTAATCAGAGAGTTATCACTGTTATCTGTGGTGTTACATAGGACTGCAGGTAACATTACTACATTATCTGTAATCAGAGAGTTATCACTGTTATCTGTGGTGTTACATAGGACTGCAGGTAACACTACTACATTATCTGTACTCAGGGAGTTATCACTGTGTTATCTTTGGTGTTACATAGGACTGCAAGTAACATCTACTACATTATATGTAATTAGAGAGTTATCACTGTGTTATCTGTGGTGTTACATAGGACTGCAGGAAACATCTACTACATTATCTGTAATCAGAGAGTTATCACTGTGTTATCTGTGGTGTTACATAGGACTGCAGGTAACATCTACTACATTATCTGTACTCAGAGAGTTATCACTGTGTTATCTGTGGTGTTACATAGGACTGCAGGTAATATCTACTACATTATCTGTACTCAGAGAGTTATCACTGTGTTATCTGTGGTGTTACATAGGACTGCAGGTAACACTACTACATTATCTGTACTCAGGGAGTTATCACTGTGTTTTCTGTGGTGTTACATAGGACTGCAGGAAACATCTACTACATTATCTGTAATCAGAGAGTTATCACTGTGTTATCTGTGGTGTTACATAGGACTGCAGGTAACATCTACTACATTATCTGTACTCAGAAAGTTATCACTGTGTTATCTGTGGTGTTACATAGGACTGCAGGTATCACTACTACATTATCTGTACTCAGAGAGTCATCACTGTGTTATCTGTGGTGTTACATAGGACTGCAGGTAACATCTACTACATTATCTGTAATCAGAGAGTTATCACTGTTATCTGTGGTGTTACATAGGACTGCAGGTAACATGACTACATTATCTGTAATAAGAGAGTTATCACTGTTATCTGTGGTGTTACATAGGACTGCAGGTAACATCTACTACATTATCTGTACTCAGAGAGTTATCACTGTGTTATCTGTGGTGTTACATAGGACTGCAGGTAACATCTACTACATTATCTGTAATCAGAGAGTTATCACTGTGTTATCTGTGGTGTTACATAGGACTGCAGGTAACATCTACTACATTATCTGTAATCAGAGAGTTGTCACTGTTATCTGTGGTGTTACATAGGACTGCAGGTAACACGACTACATTATCTGTACTCAGAGAGTTATCACTGTGTTATCTGTGGTGTTACATAGGACTGCAGGTAACATCTACATTATCTGTACTCAGAGAGTTATCACTGTGTTATCTGTGGTGTTACATAGGACTGCAGGTAACATTACTACATCATCTGTAATCAGAGAGTTATCACTGTTATCTGTGGTGTTACATAGGACTGCAGGTAACATTACTACATTATCTGTAATCAGAGAGTTATCACTGTTATCTGTGGTGTTACATAGGACTGCAGGTAACACTACTACATTATCTGTACTCAGGGAGTTATCACTGTGTTATCTTTGGTGTTACATAGGACTGCAAGTAACATCTACTACATTATATGTAATTAGAGAGTTATCACTGTGTTATCTGTGGTGTTACATAGGACTGCAGGAAACATCTACTACATTATCTGTAATCAGAGAGTTATCACTGTGTTATCTGTGGTGTTACATAGGACTGCAGGTAACATCTACTACATTATCTGTACTCAGAGAGTTATCACTGTGTTATCTGTGGTGTTACATAGGACTGCAGGTAACATCTACTACATTATCTGTACTCAGAAAGTTATCACTGTGTTATCTGTGGTGTTACATAGGACTGCAGGTAACATCTACATTATCTGTACTCAGAGAGTTATCACTGTGTTATCTGTGGTGTTACATAGGACTGCAGGTAACATTACTACATCATCTGTAATCAGAGAGTTATCACTGTTATCTGTGGTGTTACATAGGACTGCAGGTAACATTACTACATTATCTGTAATCAGAGAGTTATCACTGTTATCTGTGGTGTTACATAGGACTGCAGGTAACACTACTACATTATCTGTACTCAGGGAGTTATCACTGTGTTATCTTTGGTGTTACATAGGACTGCAAGTAACATCTACTACATTATATGTAATTAGAGAGTTATCACTGTGTTATCTGTGGTGTTACATAGGACTGCAGGAAACATCTACTACATTATCTGTAATCAGAGAGTTATCACTGTGTTATCTGTGGTGTTACATAGGACTGCAGGTAACATCTACTACATTATCTGTACTCAGAGAGTTATCACTGTGTTATCTGTGGTGTTACATAGGACTGCAGGTAACATCTACTACATTATCTGTACTCAGAAAGTTATCACTGTGTTATCTGTGGTGTTACATAGGACTGCAGGTATCACTACTACATTATCTGTACTCAGAGAGTCATCACTGTGTTATCTGTGGTGTTACATAGGACTGCAGGTAACATCTACTACATTATCTGTAATCAGAGAGTTATCACTGTTATCTGTGGTGTTACATAGGACTGCAGGTAACATGACTACATTATCTGTAATAAGAGAGTTATCACTGTTATCTGTGGTGTTACATAGGACTGCAGGTAACATCTACTACATTATCTGTGCTCAGAGAGTTATCACTGTGTTATCTGTGGTGTTACATAGGACTGCAGGTAACATCTACTACATTATCTGTACTCAGAGAGTTATCACTGTGTTATCTGTGGTGTTACATAGGACTGCAGGTAACATCTACTACATTATCTGTACTCAGAGAGTTATCACTGTGTTATCTCTGGTGTTACATAGGACTGCAGGTAACACGACTACATTATCTGTACTCAGAGAGTTATCACTGTGTTATCTGTGGTGTTACATAGGACTGCAGGTAACATCTACTACATTATCTGTACTCAGAGAGTTATCACTGTGTTATCTGTGGTGTTACATAGGACTGCAGGTAACATCTACTACATTATCTGTAATCAGAGAGTTATCACTGTGTTATCTGTGGTGTTACATAGGACTGCAGGTAACATCTACTACATTATCTGTAATCAGAGAGTTAGCACTGTTATCTGTGGTGTTACATAGGACTGCAGGTAACACTACTACATTATCTGTAATCAGAGAGTTATCCCTGTGTTATCTGTGGTGTTACATAGGACTGCAGTTAACACTACTACATTATCTGTACTCAGAGAATTATCACTGTGTTATCTGTGGTGTTACATAGGACTGCAGGTAACATCTACTACATTATCTGTACTCAGAGAGTTAGCACTGTTATCTGTGGTGTTACATAGGACTGCAGGTAACACTACTACATTATCTGTACTCAGAGAGCTATCACTGTGTTATCTGTGGTGTTACATAGGACTGCAGGTAACATCTACTACATTATCTGTACTCAGAGAGCTATCACTGTGTTATCTGTGGTGTTACATAGGACTGCAGGTAACACTACTACATTATACCTTTATCCTGGGTGAATAATCTATTATTCAGCAAACGCTTCCGTATTTTTCTTAGGTTTAAAATTTGGTAATTAGTTTTTAACATACACTTATATTTTTTTATAATATTTTTTACAAATACATAACATCATTCCTTTTGCTAGAAAACCCGTGTAACGGGTTTTCTATACTAGTATAATATACAGGGGCGTAACTAGGAAAGACTGGGCCCCATAGCAAACTTTTGACTGGGGCCCCCCCTCTGCTGGGAATCACACAACCCCCCCCCTTGTAGATAGTGCCTCCCTATAGATTCCACCACACAGCGCCCCCCTATAGATAGCACCATACACAGCCCCCTGCAGATAACGCCATACAGCCCCCCTGTAGATAACGCCATACAGACCCCCTCTGTAGATAACGCCATACAGACCCCCTCTGTAGATAACGCCATACAGCCCCCCCTGTAGATAACGCCATACAGCCCCCCCTGTAGATAACGCCATACAGAACCCCTCTGTAGATAACGCCATATAGCCCCCCCCCCCAAAAAAAACGGCCTATAGTTTGTCCTACAAAAGACATGCATCCCCTATCCACAGGATAGGGGATACATGTGTGATCGCTGGCAGCGATAAGGAGAACGGGGGACCGAAAGTCCCCCGAAGTTCTCCATGACTAACCTCGGACTTCCGGCGTCTGCGCAGTTCAATAAAAATGAAAGGAGCGCTAGTCACGCATGCGCACAAGCGCGACCGGCGCTCCATTCATTTCTACGGAGCTGCCGACACAGACCCCGGGAGTCTGAGGTTTGTCATGGAGAACTTAGGGGGGACTTTTGGTCCCCTGTTCTCCTCATCCCTGCCAGCGATCACACATGTATCCCCTATCCTGTGGATAGGGGATACATGTCTTATGTAGGAACAACCCCTTCAGTGGCGTCGCGCTGTAGCAGCTATAGCGGCTGCTAGCGGAGCCTGCGGCCATGGGAGGGGGCCGTGCCGACGGGTGGCACGGGCCCCCTCATGCTGCAGGCTCTGTAGAAGTCGCTACGGCTGCTATAGCGGTAGTTACGCCACTGCGTATAGGTTTGTACGGCGTAAAACTACAGCTCCCAGCATGGCCTGAACAATGGTAAGGATATGCTGGGAGATGCGGTTTCACAAAAAAAATCCTATCACCATCATCTCGCTGCAGATCATACAGTGACTACAATACTGATTAGAGGCAGAATAAACATTTACATTAAGTGACTCACCGGTGACGTCTCAGATTGTAGTTATTTTCTTCTCCCTCCGGTACAGACATCTATGATGGATTTCTCCCGGCCATGACCCATTTCTGCAGTTTTCCGTTCAGATGTCTTCAGCTTCTCACTTTTAAAACATTTCTGCTCCTATAAACAAAGTTAAAATTCTCAACACATCTAAATATAACTGTCACAAACACACAACATGCCCCCTGTAGATAGTGACCTACATAGAAGCCCCTATAGATAGTGCCCACATATGGACTCCAGAGCTGCAAGGCAATAGTGCTAACCACTGAGCCACCGTGCTGCCCTACATATAGCTTCCCCTATAGTTAGTGCTCCACGTATAGCCCACCTCTGTATATAGTGTCTCACATATAGCTCCCCTGTATATAGTGTCCCACATATAGCCCACCCCTGTAGACTGTGCACTACATATAGCCACCCTGTTGCTAGTGCCCCACAGGTAACCCACCCCTGTATATAGTGTCCCACATATAGACCCCCCTGTATATAGTGCCCCACAGGTAACCCACCCCTGTATATAGTGTCCCACATATAGACCCCCCTGTATATAGTGCCCCACAGGTAACCCACCCCTGTATATAGTGTCCCACATATAGACCCCCCTGTATATAGTGGCCCACATATAGACCCCCCTGTATATAGTGGCCCACATATAGACCCCCACCTGTATATAGTGGCCCACATATAGAGCCCCCTGTATATAATGGCCCACATATAGAGCCCCCTGTATATAGTGGCCCACACCCCCACATATAGACCCCCCTGTATATAATGGCCCACATATAGAGCCCCCTGTATATAATGGCCCACACAACCACATATAGACCCCCCTGTAGCTACTACCCCACATATAGACCCCCCTGTAGCTACTACCCCACATATAGACCCCCCTGTAGCTACTGCCCCACATATAGACCCCCCTGTAGCTACTGCCCCACATATAGACCCCCCTGTAGCTACTGCCCCACATATAGACCCCCTATATATAATAGCCCACATAAAGATGACCCCCCCCCCACTATAGATAATGCCATTCACATTTTTATGAGGGGGAAAAAAAAAACTTGACATACTCACATTCGCCGGTTCCCACGCTGTTCACTGGCGATGCAGACATGCTCTCTTCTGAGCATGTCTGCAGGAGCTGAACGAGCGTCCTCCAATGACGCCGATTGGCGGGGCAGAATGACTTGCCCCGCCAATCAGCACCTTCCAAGCATGGAAGCGGCGCGATGATGTCATCGCGCCGCTAGCCAATCAGTGTCATTGTAAGGCACTGGATGGTCAGGCACGGAACATGCCCGGCCATTCAGTGCTAATACATGTATTTGGCTGCCGCTAGCACTGGGGCCCCCTCCGGTGCTAGCGACACCTACAGGCATGAGAGGGCCTGTGTAAGGCTCGGCGTCGCGGGCCCCACAGTAGCGGCGCTACCGCTGTAGTAGCCATAACGGCTGCTAGCGGCGCCACCGGGCCCCCTCAAGCCCCGGGCCCCGTAGCAGCCGCTACTGCTGCTACCGCGGTAGTTACGCCACTGATAATATAATCTACTATGAAATAATATATAATATAATGTAATATAATCTACTATGAAATAATATAATGTAATATAATCTACTATGAAATAATATATAATATAATGTAATATAATCTACTATGAAATAATATAATGTAATATAATCTACTATGAAATAATATAATGTAATATAATCTACTATGAAATAATATAATGTAATATAATCTACTATGAAATAATATATAATATAATGTAATATAATCTACTATGAAATAATATAATGTAATATAATCTACTATGATATAATGTTTTATGCTTAAGACCTGTTTGCTAATTAAAATAGGAGAGTTTCTTGTTCTGGGGATGTTTCTTTTATTTGGAGTACACAAGCTTGTCTCTTGCAGTACCACTTTCCACCACCGTTGGCCACTGATGCTTTTCATAGTAAAAAAAGGGCCCCCACTAATCTAATAAGGATTATATTCATTCAAAGCAATGGAAATTAAAAAGTTTAAGAAAATATATATTTTCTATTGGGGAGGGGGAGGGTATGGACTGTTACAGGAAGCCTCCCTGCCCCTCATTACACAGCGGGTCTCTCCATGCAGGGCTATCCTAACACATAAGTGGCCACAGAAGATTCTGAGCTGAGTCCACCGCATTTATATATTATTTATCTGTTTCTCCCTCAGTTCTTCCCACCAAAGTCACAATTCTCGGCTCAGTCAATAGTCCAGAGAATAAGTCTCTATCGTTCTCCTGTTTCACTTCATCAAGTCATCCCCCCGTATATATCCGCTGGTGGCTGGGGGCCGCAGAGCTGGAGAACACCGAAGTCACTGTAACTGATGTGAGTAATTATCTATCTATCTATCTATCTATCTATCTATCTATCTATCTATCTATCTATCTATCTATCTATCTATCTATCTATCTATCTATCTATCTATCATCTATCTATCTATCTATCTATCTATCTATCTATCTATCTATCTATCTATCTATCTATCTATCTATCTCATATCTATCTATCTATCTATCTATCTATCTATCTATCTATCTATCTATCTATCTATCTATCTATCTATCTATCTATCTCATATCTATCTATCTATCTATCTATCTATCTATCTATCTATCTATCTATCTATCTATCTATCTATCTATCTATCTATCTATCTATCTATCTCATATCTATCTATCTATCTATCTATCTATCTATCTATCTATCTCATATCTATCTATCTATCTATCTATCTATCTATCTATCTATCTATCTATCTATCTATCTATCTATCTATCTATCTATCTATCTATCTATCTATCTATCTATCTATTTTCTCTCCAGTCAGATCACGGAGGGAAGATCACGATGTCGAATATTACCACAGTGGTTCAGAGGGAACATAACGGCATGTCGCTGACCTGTGAGGCTTTTAACGAGGCTCTTCTCTACACCAAGGCGAACAGCGTCCAGCTCAGCGTACATTGTAAGTAGTAAATACAGGACAAAGATCTGTATGGGTATAATGAAGCAGAAATGGGGTTCTTCATCTACATTTATTATTACAAAAAAAAAAATCTGATTAATACAGCCGTAAAAAGTAGAAAAAAAGTGTAAGGATCAGACCTGAGCAATCATAAACAGACTGGTTGCTAGGGATATGCTGCCTGGCAACCCCATAAAACTGTCAGACACTGTATCTATAGCAACTAAGCTGTCTCAAATGACTCAGAGATGAAGGAAACCAGCTGGCCAGTTGTCACACCGGGCGTCTCCCGGCAGAGCCTGTAGCCTTAGTAATCAGATTTGTCTAACATTACATTTATCTTGAGGGCCCCTTTAAAAACAGAGGTGACCCAGAAACCAGGCTTAACTAGATGATGCCAGATCGTTGCTGCCGGTGACAACTTAAGAAGTATTGGACCCAGGGTCGGACAGGCCCACCAGAGGATCCTCCGGTGGGCCCAGGCCCTGACACAATCATGGGTCCCAAAAGGACCCTATTGGCGATATGTCCTATGTGTACAATGAGTAGATGTGCACGCATTCTGTAGAGATGGTGAATGGGCCCTTAGAATCATTCCCTCTGGTGGGCCTGGGGGACCCCAGTCCGACGCTGATTGGACCCCAGTGATGCGGTCATTACAACTGCTTCTACTAACAGGGAGGCTTCTCACTGTCATTGGTCCATTTCTTAAAGGGTTAATGTTGGTAGCACAAATTGATTTTCAGATCCTCCTCAAAAGATCTGGATTGAGGCTCCACCGTTGGACACTCGTTTTCGAGCTGGAACACGTATCAAGATAACCTGTTTCTCCAGCGGTGGTCACCCAGCACCTCGGCTCACCTGGCTTAAGGTAAAAAGATTTGGAGAACTTGTGTCCCAGTCATGTGAGCTATTCAGGTCATGTGATACTCTTCCTGGAGGCACCTGACTCCGCAGGAATTAACCTGTGTCTGAAAAGTTGGTGGGACTCCTTTCTAGCCCCTTATTGGCATTTCTGGGCCCTTTCCCTTGGGAACTTTTGTGCCCACAGCTATGAGGAAAACGTAACTTTTTCTGGTGAGGAGCATTTGTTTCGAGAGCATTGGATTAGGAAAAAATCCTCCTTAAGATGTTGTGCGAATGCTCACAGGTAATATTGATAATGACAAAAAGATCCAAAAACTTCATATTCAGGATAAGAAGACCTTGTCAGATGGGAGGATGATTTCTGCAGGGAAGATTGTCTCCAGGGAAATCATCATTGAAACGGTGCCAAGCGACAACCAGGCAACTTACCGGTGCAATTCCACCAATGATGGCGGGAAGAACATGCTGACTGCCAGCACGAAGCTCCTCGTCCAGTGTGAGTCACCCGGTTCTATCTATCTAGACTACCTAGAGGTCATTTCAATTACTGGGCATGGGAACAATTTGGTAAGGTAGTGGGAACAACAATGGTTAGGATTGGTATGAACATGGGAATCGGAACATATCATGGCAGGGGAGCGGTAAATATCGGAAATTGGGACAACATGACATGGGGAAGGGGTGGGGGACACAGTGGATATTTTAAATGGTTGGGTTTTTTGACCATGTTGCCCCACATGGAGATCCTCAGGTCTTAGTATCTTGTTCTTCTCATTTAGTTCCTCCTATTGATGTTAAAATAATAAACCCACCTAAAGATTATAAACGTGGAAGCCCCATCACTCTGGAGTGCAGGACAGGCAGCAGTAATCCAGAAGCAACAATATCCTGGATCAAGGATGGAGTCATGTGAGTTGTATTACCTTTTCGTTATATATGTCTGGGCCAACCATCCAACCCACCACACAATCACGTAACCAAACACCCTACCAACCAACCAACCAACCAACCAACCAACCAACCAACGACACAGCAATTAAACCAATGGACTACCCACACAACCAGCCAACCAACCACCCATTCACTTAACCCTTCACCCTAACAAGCACCCAACCAACCAACCAACCAACCTTATAACCCACCATCCCATCACATAACCTAACACTCTACCAGCCAACCACCCAACTGACCACCCAACAAACCACCAAACTAACCAATCACCCAACCAGCCAACCAATCACCCAATTATCTACCCATATGACCAACCAACCACTGAACCGACCACCAAACCAACTATCTAACTACCCACCCAACTATGCGACCAACCACCCATCCAACGGACAACTCAATAACATGGCATCTCTCTTCATCAGTTTGAATGGAAGGAACCTGGGGATGAGGAACGTAGAATATGGTGGAAAGTCAACTTCCAGCAGCGTCACATTAATGGTGACCTCCGCAGACAATGGAAAACGCGTCTCCTGTGAGGCGTATAGCAGAGCCTTGAGTGAGACTGTCAACACCTTCTACAAGCTTAATGTTCTGTGTGAGTACCACCAGTTGTGTCTACACTTCTCATGAGACCAGTAGAACTCAGCCCAATGGTTGACTTGCACAAAACTCAATTTTAACCGGGTTGAGATCAACACCCACGAATTTGGTTCTTGGTCTATACTCTTACGCAAAGTAATTTTTATGGTGTAGGGCAACTAACGGTCCCCTGAGAAGGAGACATCTTATTAACCATAGGTGAGATATTTCCTTGCGTGTGGCTTGTAAAGAGCAAGTAAAGTTCAGACCAGATATGGAGGTGAATGGACAAATTAGTGAGATGATGATGGTACTACATGTAGCCACCTTGGTGGAAAACAACCCAATTGGCCAATTATATCCATGTGTTTTATCTCTCTGGCCATAACTTTTGTTGAAGACCACCTAATTCAATGTAGATGGAGAATGTTCTGAACATCGACTCGTGTTTCAGTTCCACCAGAATTCACTAATGAGCAGCCAAAGGTTGTCCAGGCTGTGGAGCACGGTGCAGCCCTCATCCCATTATACATCCTAGCCAACCCTGCGGAGGTCAACTACACATGGAGTCTACGAGGGCAAATACTGAATAGAGGTGAGAGGGTATAAACAATGTCCTGCTTCTTGGACCTCCAGTTTTAAACTGTAATTTGTGAGGGAATCCAGCGACAAGTTCTTAATGTGCCTGCAGCGCCTCCAGAGGGGAAATTAAGCATTACACAGTTGGTGTTTTTTTTTATAAGTTGTCTGTGGAGATGCCATGTCCTCCAGAGAAAGAGACACTCTTTATATTTGCTCTTTGCTCCGGCTTGTAGACGAGGGTCCTGGCCGGGTGACCCCCCCCCCTCTATTAACTCAGAATATCCTAATAGGTATATGGGTTTACAAATCAGGCAGTCCTTTTAAGACCCTTTGACTT
Source organism: Rhinoderma darwinii (assembly GCF_050947455.1). Lineage (NCBI taxonomy): Eukaryota > Metazoa > Chordata > Amphibia > Anura > Rhinodermatidae > Rhinoderma > Rhinoderma darwinii. The sequence continues at coordinate 103,078,106 of NC_134696.1, read as the reverse complement.
TATTATGACTTGTCTTAACCCCTTTTTAACCACATGGGTTCCATATCAGCATTTAGCCAGGGAATATTGTGATCATTATGATATATCGGGACTGATTGTAAGGGGGTGCAAGGGAGACACAATCTGTGTGTTCCCTGCACTTTGATCTATCTATTAATTCAAGTTATCACGGAAAAAATACATAAAAATAGAGGGGGCACAAAAATCCATCTCTCTATATGTTCTATACAGTGAGCACTTGGCCACTATTTGTAAGACACAATCAATTACTGTCAAATCCTCATGAATTTATAAGGACCCTGTGATGTCTCTGAGGCACAAGAGGTTCTTAGATACTCACCTTTCATCCCTTTCAGTAGTGACTGAGGCTGCAGCGTCATGAAAATCCATCCTTAAAGTTATCGCTGACAATCGGCGGACAATGAAAGTCACGAAACAATACGCAATCATTTTTAATGTCGAGTATATAGCGTTGTAAAGGTTATGTCAGCTTTTCATGAATGTGCATATGCTGCGGCATTCGGTTACCACAGTCGTGTGATGCATTACTAAATAATCCCCCTACCCTTTTAAAAACATACTCTCAAACTTTATAGCCTGAAGGTGTTCGTTCCCTGGCTGCACCTTATAGAGAAAGCCAATGATCCAACTCTTTACAATGGGAGTTACAACAGTGACATCTGGAGGTCACACTGTAGTATTACACCTCATTTCAAAAATATTCTATATAATGCCATCAAGTTTTTTCCTATTATTGTAGGGTCACATTTTATCTGATTGCTTATGTAATAAAGAAATAAATGATGCTGACCGGGCCCTATATATATATTTTTTTTTTTTGCAGAAGGAGCTCATAGACACCACCTTAAAGGAGCCGGCTCTCTGGAGATTTGGAATGTTAGTCGAGCCGACTCTGGGATGTATAGCGTAACCTGTGAAAACAAAGAGGGGAAGAACAGCACCATGGTACAGCTAGATGTTCATTGTAAGACCCTAAACACAAAGATAATACATAGTCATTCTGTAATAATTCCGGTTGTATAAATCGTAATTGTTCTCTGTTATCAGCCAATGTTTTTGAAAGGGTTTACATGATGGAAAATATGCCTCATAATCCCAATTATATCTCAAATATCTTCAGTTCCTTAAAGATGTTTGCATCTTGTGGGCGATTGTGTTGCGGCCTCATTAAGCCCCACACCTAATGGGGTCCATTGTAAATGGGTGGCCCATGACATTAAATAATTACCCTTCAGGCAGCCAATGTCTTAGCTACTCATTAGTGAATACTTTTAATAGGTGTTTTGTATTTAGGGTCCTTTTTGTTACTTTATAGTGAAGCTCTGCCTTTGATTACCAGTCGCTCTAGGCTTAGGCTTAGGGTTAGGCTTAGCTCTATAATCAACCAATGTAACATCTGGCGTCTTTGTAATATATTGTCCTTATCTTTTTGTGTTATATTCACATATTTTTAAGTTTAATTTTTTTAATCTGGGAGGTGTAGAAAAAAAAATCTCTACATGGAAACCATCAGCAAGCGGCTGTTGACAAATCTGGTTTTCTTATTATACGCCTGTATGTAAGAGCATGAGTACAATGGTGTCCTGCAGTGGGTATGGTGGGCTCATTAGCACCTTAATGCCCCATGTAGCCCAGATCATTGACCCGCTACTTTTCATGTATTAATGACAGAACTTCTATTACCATCAAAAGCAACCTCAACAGCAACTTTTCCATGGTTTCCATTTCTTTTTTTTTTTCTTTCCTTAAACCTGACGTGTTTTATAGACGCAATATTGTACATTGGTGGGCTACAGAGGCAATATTAACCAATGGTGGAGCTTCATCTACGTTTTAGAAAATTAACCGCTTTTGTTTCCCCCCTTACAGACTCTCCGTCTATTCGCAGCCTCGTTGACCCAACTGAAGTGGACTTGGGAGGGAGAGCGGAGCTTGTGTGCGTTGCAGATGCCAATCCTGCCAGCTATGAAATGTTTCAATGGCGATGGCTGGTACGGAGCTTCTCTATGGCCTTTCATTGGTCCCTTGTCGGCTTGAGTATCGGGCGCAGTGTTGTCATGGAGACCTTGTGTGGATCCAAATCATCATCCAGCATGTTATTTTTATGCCCTGTCCCCGATTTGTCCAGGAACGCCCACAAGAACCTCCTGGAAACGCCCGCTTTGGAGCTTATTTGCTTAAACCACGCCCCTTCGTGGTCCGTTTCGCAGAACAGTCCTGCGAAAAATGTGTTGGTTGGAAGGATTAACACCCACATCAATGTTTACACATAATTACCGCTATACAAGGTTTCCATGACAACACTGCGCCTGACAGAAATAAAAAGGGGACGTGATGTCATCAGGACCTCCCAACCGTCTCGCGAAATGGACCGAGAAGGGGGTGGGATTTATGCAAATATGCCCAAAGGGGGCGTTTCTGAGATGGTTTGTGGGTGTTCCTGGTAGGATTGAGGGTGGGGCTTAAAAATATCAACAGTTGGGAGGCATTCTCTCAGTAGTGCAGCCTCAGGCTTTGGGCCTGTAACTTTATGTGATGAGATCTGAGCATGGAAGGAAGATATTTAACATCGCTTCCCGTATTTGTGATGTGCATTATCGCCGTATATCCCGCCCCTGTCAGGGTCTTGGTATCGAGGTGATTAGGCCGATCAAGGATTTTGTGTCTTACCCATTAACAGGGAGACGAGGAGCGAGATTTGTCCAGTTTGGAAAGGCAAGTTGATGGTCTCACCGGACGACTCATTATCAACGACGCCAAGAGGACGGACGCTGGGCGTTATGAGTGCGCAGTGGATAACGGAATCCCCCCACCCGTCAAGGCCGATGCCCGTCTGGTTGTCCGTTGTAAGTAATATTTCCCCCCAAAATGAGAAAATTCCCAGTAAATAATATAAGTCCTGGAGTTGTTGCGTCACCTTGTTAACAATTCCATCCACAAGGGTTGCTATTCAACTTTTCCAGACTCCTGAATGGCTGCACTGCTCCTGTTTTGCTGCATGACCACGCAGACTTGCCATTCAGGAGTCTGGAAAAGCCGAGTACTATTACAGCTTCTACTGGGATGTCACTCAGCTTTCCCAAACTCTTTACCCCTGCCAGACATATTTGCTGTTCAGGACTCTAGGAAAGCTGGGTGACAAATCTGCCTAGTCGCTGTCACTCAGCTTTCCAAGGTTCCTGAACAGTAAACCTGCCTTGTTATGCAGCAATACAGCAGTGGATGAATCACTGGAAATACTAATTCCCATAAGTCGTACAGATGTAGCCATCTTTATCTTGACTTTTAACCCATTAAATACACAGCGGTGAGAAACTTTATCTTGACTTTTTCAATGGCTTTTGTTGTGTGATCTCACGCTGCAGCAAGTTGTCAAGAGTCAAGATCAACTTGGCTACATCTGTACTTTGCCCGCGGGTCAAACTGGCCCTCCCCTCCCCCTGCCCGGTGGGCCCGCTGCCCTCCACTACAACAATGTTTTTCCGCTTCACGTTTCCTGCAGTTAAGCCGGAGATAGAGAAAGGCGTTCACCTCAGCAAAGTGGCCGTTCCTGGGGACGGAAAAACCTCAACGGGGCTCGAATGCAAAGCCGAGGGGATCCCAGATGTGGCTTTCAGCTGGGCGAAGAATGGCGTCACCCTGGACCTTACACACCCCAGGTATTCCTGGCTCTAATACTGACGGGCGACAAATCTGCCGTTCACCCCAAACCACAAAAAATGTGACAAAAGGGGGAACTGTGTGAGAGATGACGGAGGGGAAGTGGAGTCTGGACTTCAGCACTTACTGGCCGCAGGGGCAAGCACATTTTAAAGGGGGGGGGGGGTTCCAAGTGCTTTGGTGCCCGCAGCAGAGACCGCACAACGCCCCCGATTTATACGAACTTTGCCAACATGACATCTTACACTTTACATGACATCATACACTTTACATGACATCATAAACTTTACATGACATCATAAACTTTACATGACATCATACACTTTACATGACATCATACATTTTACATGACATCATACACTTTACATGACATCATACACTTTACATCACATCATACACTTTACACGACATCATACACCTTACATGACATCATACACTTTACATGGTATCATAAACTTTACATGGCATCATACACTTTACATGACATCATACATTTTACATGACATCATACACTTTACACGACATCATACACTTTACATGACATCATACACTTTACATGACATCATACACTTTACATGACATCATACATTTTACATGGCATCATACACTTTACATGACATCATACACTTTACATGACATCATACACTTTACATGACATAATACACTTTACATGGTATCATAAACTTTACATGGCATCATACACTTTACATGACATCATACACTTTACATGACATCATACACTTTACATGACATCATAAACTTTACATGACATCATACATTTTACATGACATCATACACTTTACATGACATCATACACTTTACATGACATCATACATTTTACATGACATCATACACTTTACACGACATCATACACTTTACATGACATCATACACTTTACATGACATCATACACTTTACATGACATCATACATTTTACATGACATCATACACTTTACATGGCATCATACACTTTACATGACATCATACACTTTACATGGCATCATACACTTTAGATGGCATCATACACTTTACATGGCATCATACACTTTACATGACATCATACACTTTACATGACATCATACATTTTACATGGCATCATACACTTTACATGACATCATACACTTTACATGACATCATACACTTTACATGACATCATACACTTTACATGGCATCATACACTTTACATGGCATCATACACTTTACATGACATCATACACTTTACATGACATCATACACTTTAGATGGCATCATACACTTTACATGGCATCATACACTTTACATGACATCATACACTTTACATGACATCATACATTTTACATGGCATCATACACTTTACATGACATCATACACTTTACATGACATCATACACTTTACATGACATCATACACTTTACATGGCATCATACACTTTACATGACATCATACACTTTACACGACATCTTACACATTACACGACATCATACACTTTACACGACATCATACACTTTACACGACATCTTACACATTACACGACATCATACACTTTACACGACATCTTACACATTACACGACATCATACACTTTACACGACATCTTACACTTTACACGACATCTTACACTTTACACGACATCATACACTTTACACGACATCTTACACTTTACATGACATCATACACTTTACACGACATCATACACTTTACACGACATCATACACTTTACATCACATCATACACTTTACATGACATCATACACTTTACATGACATCATACATTTTACATGACATCATACACTTTACATCACATCATACACTTTACATGACATCATACACTTTACATGACATCATACACTTTACATGACATCATACACTTTACATGACATCATACACTTTACATGACATCATACACTTTACATGACATCATACATTTTACACGACATCTTACACTTTACATGACATCATACACTTTACATGACATCATACACTTTACATGACATCATACACTTTACATGACATCATACACTTTACATGACATCATACACTTTACATGACATCATACACTTTACATCACATCATACACTTTACACGACATCCTACACTTTACACGACATCTTACACTTTACATCACATCATACACTTTACACGACATCCTACACTTTACACGACATCTTACACTTTACACGACATCATACACTTTACATCACATCATACACTTTACACGACATCATACACTTTACATGACATCATACACTTTACATCACATCATACACTTTACACGACATCATACACTTTACACGACATCATACATTTTACACGACATCTTACACTTTACATGACATCATACACTTTACATGACATCATACACTTTACATGACATCATACACTTTACATGACATCATACACTTTACATCACATCATACACTTTACACGACATCCTACACTTTACACGACATCCTACACTTTACATGACATCATACACTTTACATGACATCATACACTTTACATGACATCATACACTTTACATGACATCATACATTTTACATGACATCATACACTTTACATGACATCATACACTTTACATGACATCATACATTTTACATGACATCATACACTTTACACGACATCATACACTTTACATGACATCATACACTTTACATGACATCATACATTTTACATGACATCATACACTTTACATGGCATCATACACTTTACATGACATCATACACTTTACATGGCATCATACACTTTAGATGACATCATACACTTTACATGGCATCATACACTTTACATGACATCATACACTTTACATGACATCATACACTTTACATCACATCATACACTTTACATCACATCATACACTTTACATGACATCATACACTTTACATGACATCATACATTTTACACGACATCTTACACTTTACATGACATCATACACTTTACATGACATCATACACTTTACATGACATCATACACTTTACATGACATCATACACTTTACATGACATCATACACTTTACATGACATCATACACTTTACATCACATCATACACTTTACACGACATCCTACACTTTACACGACATCTTACACTTTACATCACATCATACACTTTACACGACATCTTACACTTTACACGACATCATACACTTTACATGACATCATACACTTTACATCACATCATACACTTTACACGACATCCTACACTTTACACGACATCTTACACTTTACACGACATCATACACTTTACATCACATCATACACTTTACACGACATCATACACTTTACATGACATCATACACTTTACATCACATCATACACTTTACACGACATCATACACTTTACACGACATCATACATTTTACACGACATCTTACACTTTACATGACATCATACACTTTACATGACATCATACACTTTACATGACATCATACACTTTACATGACATCATACACTTTACATCACATCATACACTTTACACGACATCCTACACTTTACACGACATCCTACACTTTACATGACATCATACACTTTACATGACATCATACACTTTACATGACATCATACACTTTACATGACATCATACATTTTACACGACATCTTACACTTTACATGACATCATACACTTTACATGACATCATACACTTTACATCACATCATACACTTTACACGACATCCTACACTTAACACGACATCTTACACTTTACACGACATCATACACTTTACATCACATCATACACTTTACATCACATCATACACTTTACATGACATCATACACTTTACATGACATCATACATTTTACACGACATCTTACACTTTACATGACATCATACACTTTACATGACATCATACACTTTACATGACATCATACACTTTACATGACATCATACACTTTACATCACATCATACACTTTACACGACATCCTACACTTTACACGACATCCTACACTTTACATGACATCATACACTTTACATGACATCATACACTTTACATGACATCATACACTTTACATGACATCATACATTTTACACGACATCTTACACTTTACATGACATCATACACTTTACATGACATCATACACTTTACATCACATCATACACTTTACACGACATCCTACACTTAACACGACATCTTACACTTTACACGACATCATACACTTTACATCACATCATACACTTTACATCACATCATACACTTTACATGACATCATACACTTTACATGACATCATACATTTTACACGACATCTTACACTTTACATGACATCATACACTTTACATGACATGATACACTTTACATGACATCATACACTTTACATGACATCATACACTTTACATCACATCATACACTTTACACGACATCCTACACTTTACATGACATCATACACTTTACACGACATCTTACACTTTACATGACATCATACACTTTACACGACATCATACACTTTACACGACATCATACACTTTACATCACATCATACACTTTACATGACATCATACACTTTACATCACATCATACACTTTACATGACATCATACACTTTACATGACATCATACATTTTACACGACATCTTACACTTTACATGACATCTTACACTTTACATGACATCATACACTTTACATGACATCATACACTTTACATCACATCATACACTTTACACGACATCCTACACTTTACATGACATCATACACTTTACATGACATCATACACTTTACATGACATCCTACACTTTACACGACATCCTACACTTTACACGACATCCTACACTTTACACGACATCCTACACTTTACACGGCATCATACACTTTACATGACATCATACACTTTACATGACATCATACACTTTACATCACATCATACACTTTACATGACATCATACACTTTACATCACATCATACACTTTACATCACATCATACACTTTACATGGGAAGTTTCGGTGTTATTGATCGTCTTCATGTCCTGTTCCCGGTGGTTTGGAGTAGTTTAGCAGTTAATATCTAATATCTCTGGTTATCAAAGGTGAAGAAGGGGTTAATATTGATGTACATTATACATAGTGTTTATGGGGGTCATATCTAATATACCTGGAGGTCTATAGTGGTTAATAATGTTATATTGTGCTATATAATAATAATAATAATAGTAACAATAATAATAATAATAATAATAATAGTAACAATAATAATAATAGTAACAATAATAATAATAATAATAATAATAATAATAATAGTAATAATAATAATAATACTGATAATAATAATAATAGTAATAATAATAATAATAATAGTAACAATAATAATAATAATAATAATAATAATAAAAATAGTAATAATAATAATAATAATAATAGTGATAATAATAATGATAATATATCTAATCCTATCATGTGTGATACTGTCTGCTGAGCTGTGTATCTAATCCTATCATGTGTGATACTGTCTGCTGAGCCACTGTATCTAATCCTATCATGTGTGATACTGTCTGCTGAGCTAAGTATCTAATCCTATAATGTGTGATACTGTCTGCTGAGCCACTGTATCTAAACCTATCATGTGTGATACTGTCTACTGAGCTGCTGTATCTAATCCTATCATGTGTGATACTGTCTGCTCAGTTGTGTATCTAATCCTATCATGTGTGATACTGTCTGCTGAGCCACTGTATCTAATCCTATCATGTGTGATACTGTCTGCTGAGCTAAGTATCTAATCCTATAATGTGTGATACTGTCTGCTGAGCCACTGTATCTAAACCTATCATGTGTGATACTGTCTACTGAGCTGCTGTATCTAATCCTATCATGTGTGATACTGTCTGCTCAGTTGTGTATCTAATCCTATCATGTGTGATACTGTCTGCTGAGCCACTGTATCTAATCCTATCATGTGTGATACTGTCTGCTGAGCTAAGTATCTAATCCTATAATGTGTGATACTGTCTACTAAGCTGTGTATCTAATCCTATCATGTGTGATACTGTCTACTGAGCTGCTGTATCTAATCCTATCATGTGTGATACTGTCTGCTCAGCTGTGTATTTAATCCTATCATGTGTGATACTGACTGCTGAGCTGTGTATCTAATCCTATCATGTGTGATACTGTCTGCTGATCCACTGTATCTAATCCTATCATGTGTGATACTGTCTGCTGAGCCGTGGTATCTAATCCTACCCATAGCTATAGGGTCTTAGTGCTACAGATATGCTGTCTCCTATATACACATTTTTTGGGGGTATTTGTATTGGGGCTATTGCCCCAGATGTTATAAGACCTCAGTATCGCCCCCTGGCTGCTGGTGCTGCGTTTTTGGGTCACTTAGGAGACCCAGCGATGTAGCTGAAAGCTGCAGCCCGTCGGCCATGAGAAGTTGGGGGGGGGCGCAAAGGACTTTTGCATTGGGGCCCATGAGCCTTTAGCTGCGCCCCTGGACCCAAACAATATCTGGATAAAACCAATATTCCATGAAATTGGGGAGGGGGGGGGGGGGTGTATGACTTCATGCTGCGGCCGCTGAACCGTTCCCCTCTATTCTGTGACTTTCTTAGATATTCTGTGAAGACGTTTCACGAGCTGTGGATTCACCGGAGCACGCTGATCATCGCCAATGTGAGCGCGGTGCAGGATTACGCCATCTTTACCTGCACAGCGACCAATGCTCTGGGAGTGGACAGCTTCTCCATTCATCTCGTCAGCACCAGTAAGACGACAACGCGGTCTACCGGCATAATGCGCAATTTAAGGCTACGGCTACACGTCTTGTGAAGCAACTTCAATGGTTTCCTATAGGGGGGGGGGACGCAAGCGACATTTCGATTTTATTGCAAAAATTCTAGCCGTGACGAAATGTTGCGCTGGTCACAAGGTCGCTTGCAACTTTTCTTTCCATAGGGAGCAATTGAAGATTTGGTGGCGATTTTACCGCCGTCCATAAGCCGAAAGCTCACACCGATCCGGTCTACTCTTTCACACTCGATCCCCAGGTGTTCTTCACGCTGTGGCCAGCAGGTGGCATCTCATTAACATAAATCTTATTTTTCTCGTGTTGCACCCAAGGTCGCCCTGATTCTCCCACTGATCTAAAGATCCTGAGCGTCACTTACAACTCAGTGACCCTGGGGTGGAAGCAAGGATTTGATGGAGGAGTGGAACAACAATTTCGAGTCCGGTGAGTGGATTTTTATTTTTTTTTCCAAAAAGTTTCACCTGCGGAATTTTATGAAAAAAACCTTAAAACCCCCAAAATATAAGCCCCTGAGTCCTTTGTGTTACAAGATTTACAATCTTTTTTACCTGCTTTCGTTATTTTATTTGCCCAGATATATTGTGTGACAATCACTAATGTCTGCCATTACAGCGGCCGTAGAAGACGTCACTCGGCTTTCCACAGACCCTGAATGGCACCCATAGCTGCATTTTTTATATAGATTTAACATTTCCTCTTCCCTTTCTTCATCCCATCTACTGTTCTGCCTCCGTACATTTCAGTCTTCACTTCAGTACTAGCATTCTACTCCTGAACCAGGAAGCTCAGGATGAACATAAGAACTATAGGTTCCTTCCAGACAAGGGGACTGCTGCAATGCATGGAATTGTGGGAAAAAATAAAAAATAAGTCAATAGTCATCAGTAAGCAATGCTGCAATGCTGATAATGTTAGACGGTCCACTGATAATGCTCCCCCTGGTGGTCAGATGATAATACTACATTGCTGTTTTTCAGGTACCGGTGGAGCGGTGCTGAGAGTTACATGTACGTCGACGTCTTCCCACCACAGTCCACTGTTTTTACTATCGTAGGACTGAAAGGCAGCACGGTCTATAACTTCTCTGTGAATGCCGTCAACAAGCTGGGAGACAGCGACTATGCCGATGGCGGAGCTGTACTGACCGTCACCACACAAGGTGGTCACCACCCACAGTCTCAGTTCACAGCTACATTAAAAGTAGAAAAACCCTTCCGAAAATGACACTTTTTTATTGTAGATTTTAAATTATAATTGGCGCATAACCTTGTATTGTGCGGGACAAGTTGTAGTTTTTTCGTTTTTCGGGTACGTAAAATGTATTGAAAACTTTTATTACCTTTTTTGGAGGGAAATGGAACACCCCCTCCCCCCCCCCCCCGAGCAATTTCACAATTTTTTGGGGGATCTATTTTAACGATGTTCACAGTGCGGTATGAATTATATGCTAGGTTTGAGCTAGCAAATCTAGCATTTCTTAAAAAAATTTATGCCATTTACTATTTCATTTTATAGTACGGATCGTTTTAGATGCGGCGGTACCAATTATGTGTATTTTTTTTTTTAAATAATAAAAATTTGTGTAAGGGAAAAAAAGGTTTTTTAAAATTTTTATTCTGTAAAGCCACTTAGATGACTGTGGCTTCTGAGGGGTTAAGAAACCGCTGGGTCAGAAAGTAGTGTGACTGATTGATTGGGGGGGGGGGGGGTGATATCATGAGCAAAAGTTCATCTCACCCCTTAACATAAGGTAATCTGAATCCATACCGGGACAGGAGAAGAATCATGAATCAGAGATTACCCTCCTCTCCCTGCAGGCTGCCAGGATGTCCCCCACTGTTAATGCAGGCTGAAATAGGAGCTGCAAATATAAATGCAGCTTCTACTGCAACTTGCTGTAGCTCAGGCAAGATCGCGGATAGAGCTGCAATCACACTCTTGTTTTAAACAAGAACAAAATGGCGTCTTTAGCTGAATTCTAGCCAGAGCTAGAGTCTGCCTGAGCTTTGAATCCCTGTGTCATGCCCCGCCCCTAAGACCTTACATTGGGCATAGTGCAGTGTCTTTCTCTTGCCTGGAGAGTTCCTTTAAATCTCACCTAACTTTTGCAAACACTTTTTTTAAAATATTCTTGAATTGATTTTCCAGAAGACACCGATGTGAAGATCCCTGAACCCACACAACCAGCTCTTTCCGTTCCAAAGGCCGGTGAGTTGTGGAAAGTAGTCTAAACCAATAATAGACAGTATTTAAGGATCTGACTTAAAGGAATGCATCAGTCAGCATATAATGTTGACGACCTCCCCTGTAGTAGCTTTCATATTGTAAGTATTTTCCCTTCAGGGCGGAGCTTAGTTATCATAGAAAAGGAATATAGCACAAAATCGGTGGAATCTGACACCTATTTTGTGGTGTGGGAAGATATTTGTCAAGGAGATAACAGCCACAAACTGCTATAATGTAGAAACTGTACTGTAACATGGAACATCGGGATCACGAAGAGTTTATAATCGTTGTCTTACGAACAGATGATGAGTCTAATTATACATTTTTGCTCCTAGATCACTTCTCATGGACGCCATATATGTTTGCTGCCATAGGTGCGGGAGGGGTACTACTCCTTTTATCTAATGCAGGTCTTGTTTTCTTCCTGGTGAGGAGGTTCAGAAAGAAGGCAAAAGAAGGTACAGAAAAAAAAAATTGTGTTTTTTTGCCTCCTCTGTTACTACATGGAAACCATCAGCAAGCAGGCTGTTTGATATTGACTGATCCTAACAGGATTTAGTTATAAGCTGGCAATACACAAAAGATGCTGTTGGCGGAAGTGCTGAGATGCCCATAAACATGACGTCCTTAGCCGAAGATGCCTCGTATCATTAATGGGGTAATCCGATCTTTCTGTTTTACAAATGTCTGATATAAGCGGGTCCCAGATTTTGGACCCGCACCCAGAAGTTGGATCGGCATCTATTAGACATCTATGGCATATATGTAAATACGCTAGAAATATCTAAAATGGAAATACCCATTTAACACACGACAATATAGGAGCTGTGGTAAGAGACCCCTGTGCAATTGCTCTATAAATACACATAATAGGGACGACAGATCAGTTAACAGCACCTTACTGACAGTTTCCATGCACACATCACAAAGAAAAAATAAAACAGGTAATGAAGAAACTTATGAAAACATTCTCAGCCGGGATATAACGTAATTAAATAAAAGGAAGTCTCCACTGAAAGAGTAAATAGTCATTGCTGAATCTCAGAATCTCTTTCTTCTCTTCCACAGGGGATGCGGTGAAGAGGGACGAGAGGTAAGAGAAATAATGGAGGCCGCCGATGTGCCTTTTTACAGGAGATGGATAAAATGTAAATGGGGCAGCATGAGAGAAGTCACAAAGGGTCTGCATGGGCTGTGCCTAGTATTAAAGCTAAGCTGCAATACCAGACTCAACCACAGACAAAAGTGGTGCTGTTGCTGGGGAAAAATATGAACTTTGTTCTAATTTCATACTGTTCTTCTTTAACGTTTCATTTAACCCCTCCAGCTCAGCCCCTGGTGCTTTCAATGAGTATGGAGATGGAGAACTGATCAACACACAAGCAAAGAAGACTTTACTAATTGACAGCGGCTCTGAGACGGGCAGCAGTGTGTACCAGGTAAGGAGCATCCCAGGATGAAAGGAGGGATGAAGACAAGCAGCAACTATCAACTCTGTATCATATTTCTTTCCTAGGACAGTGGATCAGAGTCAGGATTATACTACTACCCCACCCGAGATTATCAGCCGTCACTGTCCCCCCACTATGAGAGTGTCGAGAGGGGGGATGCGGAATTACAGAGCTGGGCAGGTAGGTTCAAGACATTATTATTGTTATCAAGGCCAGTGTAGTAATGTCCTTGTCCATAGCGGGCAGTATTATAGTAGTTATATTCTTGTATATAGGAGCAGTATTATAGTAGTTATATTCTTGTATATAGGAGCAGTATTATAGTAGTTATATTCTTGTATATAGGGAGGCAGTATTATAGTAGTTATATTCTTGTATATAGGAGCAGTATTATAGTCGTTATATTCTTGTATATAGGGGGCAGTATTATAGTAGTTATATTCTTGTATATAGGGGGCAGTATTATAGTAGTTATATTCTTGTATATAGGAGCAGTATTATAGTAGTTATATTCTTGTATATAGGGGCAGTATTATAGTAGTTATATTCTTGTATATAGGGGGCAGTATTATAGTAGTTATATTCTTGTATATAGGGGGCAGTATTATAGTAGTTATATTCTTGTATATAGGGGGCAGTATTATAGTAGTTATATTCTTGTATATAGGGGGCAGTATTATACTAGTTATATTCTTGTATATAGGAGCAGTATTATAGTAGTTATATTCTTGTATATAGGAGCAGTATTATAGTTGTTATATTCTTTTATATAGGGGGCAGTATTATACTAGTTATATTCTTGTATATAGGAGCAGTATTATAGTAGTTATATTCTTGTATATAGGAGCAGTATTATAGTAGTTATATTCTTGTATATAGGAGCAGTATTATAGTAGTTATATTCTTGTATATAGGAGCAGTATTATAGTAGTTATATTCTTGTATATAGGAGCAGTATTATAGTAGTTATATTCTTGTATATAGGAGCAGTATTATAGTAGTTATATTCTAGTATATAGGGGGCAGTATTATAGTAGTTATATTCTTGTATATAGGGGGCAGTATTATAGTAGTTATATTCTTGTATATAGGGGCAGTATTATAGTAGTTATATTCTTGTATATAGGGGGCAGTATTATAGTAGTTATATTCTTATATATAGGGGGCAGTATTATAGTAGTTATATTCTTGTATATAGGAGCAGTATTATAGTAGTTATATTCTTGTATATAGTAGGCAGTATTATAGTAGTTATATTCTTGTATATAGGAGGCAGTATTATAGTAGTTATAGTCTTGTATATAGGGGCAGTATTATAGTAGTTATATTCTTGTATATAGGGGGCAGTATTATAGTAGTTATATTCTTGTATATAGGGGGCAGTATTATAGTAGTTATATTCTTGTATATAGAAGGCAGTATTATAGTAGTTATATTCTTGTATATAGGAGCAGTATTATAGGAGTTATATTCTTGTATATAGGGGGCAGTATTATAGTAGTTATATTCTTGTATATAGGGGCAGTATTATAGTAGTTATATTCTTGTACATAGGGGGCAGTATTATAGTAGTTATATTCTTGTATATAGGGGGCAGTATTATAGTAGTTATATTCTTGTGTATAGGAGGCAGTATTATAGTAGTTATATTCTTGTATATAGGAGCAGTATTATAGTAGTTATATTCCTGTATATAGGGAGCAGTATTATAGTAGTTATATTCTTGAATATAGGAGCAGTATTATAGTAGTTATATTCTTGTATATAGGGGCAGTATTATAGTAGTTATATTCTTGTATATAGGGGCAGTATTATAGTAGTTATATTCTTGTATATAGGGGCAGTATTATAGTAGTTATATTCTTGTATATAGGAGCAGTATTATAGTAGTTATATTCTTGTATATAGGAGGCAGTATTATAGTAGTCATATTCTTGTATATAGGAGCAGTATTATAGTAGTTATAGTCTTGTATATAGGGAGCAGTATTATAGTAGTTATATTCTTGTATATAGGAGCAGTATTATAGTAACTATATTCTTGTATATAGGGGCAGTATTATAGTAGTTATATTCTTGTATATAGGGGGGCAGTATTATAGTAGTTATATTCTTGTATATAGTGGGCAGTTTTATAGTAGTTATATTATTGTATATATGGAGCAGTATTATAGTAGTTATATTCTTGTATATATGGAGAAGTATTATAGTAGTTATATTCTTGTATATAGGGACAGTATTATAGTAGTAATATTCTTGTATATAGGAGCAGTATTATAGTAATTATATTCTTGTATATAGGATGCAGTATTATAGTAGTTATATTCTTGTATATAGGGGGCAGTATTATAGTAGTTATATTCTTGTATATAGGAGGCAGTAGTATAGTAGTTATATTCTTGTATATAGGGGCAGTATTATAGTATATATATTCTTGTATATAGGGGGGCAGTATTATAGTAGTTATATTCTTGTATATAGGAGCAGTATTATAGTAGTTATATTCTTGTATATAGGAGCAGTATTATAGTAGTTATATTCTTGTATATAGGAGCAGTATTATAAAAGTTATATTCTTGTATATAGGGGCAGTATTATAGTAGTTATATTCTTGTATATAGGAGCAGTATTATAGTAGTTATATTCTTGTAAATAGGGGGAAGTATTATAATAGTTATATTCTTGTATATAGGGGGCAGTAATATAGCAGTTATATTCTTGTATATAGGAGCAGTATTATAGTAGTTATATTCTTGTATATAGAGGGCAGTATTATAGTAGTTATATTCCTGTATATAGGGGGCAGTATTATAGTAGTTATATTCTTGTATACAGGGGAAGTATTATAGTAGTTATATTCTTGTATCTAGAAGCAGTATTATAGTAGTTATATTCTTGTATATAGGGGCAGTATTATAGTAGTTATATTCTTGTATACAGGGGCAGTATTATAGTAGTTATATTCTTGTATATAGGAGTAGTATTATAGTAGGTATATTCTTGTATATAGGAGCAGTATTATAGTAGTTATATTCTTGTACGCAGGGAGCAGTATTATAGTAGTTATATTCTTGTATATAGGAGCAGTATTTTAGTAGTTATATTCTTGTATATAGGGGGCAGTATTATAGTAGTTATATTCTTGTATATAGGGGGCAGTATAATAGTATTTATATTTTTGTATATAGGGGCAGTATTATAGTAGTTATATTCTTGTATTTAGGGGCAGTATTATAGTAGTTATATACTTGTATATAGGGAGCAGTATTATAGTAGTTATATTCTTGTATATAGGGGCAGTATTATAGTAGTTATATTCTTGTATATAGGGGGCAGTATAATAGTATTTATATTCTTGTATATAGGGGCAGTATTATAGTAGTTATATTCTTGTATATAGGGAGCAGTATTATAGTAGTTATATTCTTGTATATAGGGAGCAGTATTATAGTAGTTATATTCTTGTATATAGGGGCAGTATTATAGTAGTTATATTCTTGTATATAGGGGCAGTATTATAGTAGTTATATTCTTGTATATAGGGGGCAGTATTATAGTAGTTATATTCTTGTATATTGGAGCAGTATTATAGTAGTTATATTCTTGTATATAGGGAGCAGTATTATAGTAGTTATATTCTTGTATATAGGGGCAGTATTATAGTAGTTATAGTCTTTTTTTTTAGGAGACAGTATTATTGTAGTTATATTCTTGTGTATAGGGGGCAGTATTATAGGAGTTATATTCTTGTATATAGGAGCAGTATTATAGTAGTTATATTCTTGTACATAGGAGCAGTATTATAGTAGTTATATTCTTGTATATAGGAGCAGTATTATAGTAGTTATATTCTTGTATATAGGGGGCAGTATTATAGTAGTTATATTTTTGTATATAGGGGGCAGTATTATAGTAGTCATAGTCTTGTATATAGGAGCAGTATTATAGTAGTTATATTCTTGTATATAGCGGGCAGTATTATAGTAGTTATATTCTTGTATATAGGGGGCAGTATTATAGTAGTCATAGTCTTGTATATAGGAGCAGTATTATAGTAGTTATATTCTTGTATATAGGGGGCAGTATTATAGTAGTTATATTCTTTTATATAGGGGGCAGTATTATAGTAGTTATATTCTTGTATATAGGAGCAGTATTATAGTAGTTATATTCTTGTATATAGGAGCAGTATTATAGTAGTTATATTCTTGTATATAGGGGGCAGTATTATAGTAGTTATATTCTTGTATATAGGGGGCAGTATAATAGTATTTATATTTTTGTATATAGGGGCAGTATTATAGTAGTTATATTCTTGTATTTAGGGGCAGTATTATAGTAGTTATATACTTGTATATAGGGAGCAGTATTATAGTAGTTATATTCTTGTATATAGGGGCAGTATTATAGTAGTTATATTCTTGTATATAGGGGGCAGTATAATAGTATTTATATTCTTGTATATAGGGGCAGTATTATAGTAGTTATATTCTTGTATATAGGGAGCAGTATTATAGTAGTTATATTCTTGTATATAGGGAGCAGTATTATAGTAGTTATATTCTTGTATATAGGGGCAGTATTATAGTAGTTATATTCTTGTATATAGGGGCAGTATTATAGTAGTTATATTCTTGTATATAGGGGGCAGTATTATAGTAGTTATATTCTTGTATATTGGAGCAGTATTATAGTAGTTATATTCTTGTATATAGGGAGCAGTATTATAGTAGTTATATTCTTGTATATAGGGGCAGTATTATAGTAGTTATAGTCTTTTTTTTTAGGAGACAGTATTATTGTAGTTATATTCTTGTGTATAGGGGGCAGTATTATAGGAGTTATATTCTTGTATATAGGAGCAGTATTATAGTAGGTATATTCTTGTATGTAGGAGCAGTATTATAGTAGTTATATTCTTGTACATAGGAGCAGTATTATAGTAGTTATATTCTTGTATATAGGAGCAGTATTATAGTAGTTATATTCTTGTATATAGGGAGCAGTATTATAGTAGTTATATTCTTGTATATAGGGAGCAGTATTATAGTAGTTATATTCTTGTATATAGGGGCAGTATTATAGTAGTTATATTCTTGTATATAGGGGCAGTATTATAGTAGTTATATTCTTGTATATAGGGGGCAGTATTATAGTAGTTATATTCTTGTATATTGGAGCAGTATTATAGTAGTTATATTCTTGTATATAGGGAGCAGTATTATAGTAGTTATATTCTTGTATATAGGGGCAGTATTATAGTAGTTATAGTCTTTTTTTTTAGGAGACAGTATTATTGTAGTTATATTCTTGTGTATAGGGGGCAGTATTATAGGAGTTATATTCTTGTATATAGGAGCAGTATTATAGTAGGTATATTCTTGTATGTAGGAGCAGTATTATAGTAGTTATAGTCTTGTACATAGGAGCAGTATTATAGTAGTTATATTCTTGTATATAGGAGCAGTATTATAGTAGTTATATTCTTGTATATAGGGGGCAGTATTATAGTAGTTATATTTTTGTATATAGGGGGCAGTATTATAGTAGTCATAGTCTTGTATATAGGAGCAGTATTATAGTAGTTATATTCTTGTATATAGGGGGCAGTATTATAGTAGTTATATTCTTGTATATAGGGGGCAGTATTATAGTAGTCATAGTCTTGTATATAGGAGCAGTATTATAGTAGTTATATTCTTGTATATAGGGGGCAGTATTATAGTAGTTATATTCTTTTATATAGGGGGCAGTATTATAGTAGTTATATTCTTGTATATAGGAGCAGTATTATAGTAGTTATATTCTTGTATATAGGAGCAGTATTATAGTAGTTATATTCTTGTATATAGGGAGCAGTATTATAGTAGTTATATTCTTGTATATAGGGGGCAGTATTATAGTAGTTATATTCTTGTATATAGGGGAGAGTATTATAGTAGTTATATTGTTGTATATAGGGGACAGTATTATAGTAGTTATATTCTTGTGTGTAGGGGGCAGTATTATAGTAGTTATATTCTTGTATATAGGGGGCAGTATTATAGTAGTCATAGTCTTGTATATATGAGCAGTATTATAGTAGTTATATTCTTGTATATAGGGGGCAGTATTATAGTAGTTATATTCTTGTATATAGGGGGCAGTATTATAGTAGTCATAGTCTTGTATATAGGAGCAGTATTATAGTAGTTATATTCTTGTATATAGGGGCAGTATTATAGTAGTTATATTCTTGTATATAGGGGCAGTATTATAGTAGTTATATTCTTGTATATAGGGGCAGTATTATAGTAGTTATATTATTGTATATAGGGAGCAGCATTATAGTAGTTATATTCTTGTATATAGGGGGCAGTATTATAGTAGTTATATTCTTGTATATAGGGAGCAGTATTATAGTAGTTATATTCTTGTATATAGGGGCAGTATTATAGTAGTTATATTCTTGTATATAGGGAGCAGCATTATAGTAGTTATATTCTTGTGTATAGGAGCAGTATTATAGTAGTTATATTCTTATATATAGGAGCAGTATTATAGTAGTTATATTCTTGTATATAGGAGCAGTATTATAGTAGTTATATTCTTGTATATAGGAGAAGCATTATAGTAGTTATATTCTTGTATATAGGGGGCAGTATTATAGTAGTTATATTCTTGTATATAGGGAGCAGTATTATAGTAGTTATATTCTTGTATATAGGGGCAGTATTATAGTAGTTATATTCTTGTGTGTAGGGGGCAGTATTATAGTAGTTATATTCTTGTACGTAGAGGGCAGTATAATTTGATGTGTAGTTTTATCATGACAATGGCTGAATTCACTTTAAAAGCTTCAACCACTTTTCTCTCCAGAAGGTGGATATAAAGACTGGTTTGGAGCTTCTGACCACCATGAATATGAGGAAGTTCGGGGAGAACACCCAACATCTCACAAAACAAAATGGCCGCATGGAGCCACGGTTGGTTACATGGTCTCTACATTGCTCAATTCTCTTTCTTATAGGTTATATTTTTTTGGAGCTCATATTTTTTGTTTCTCAGCAGGATAGAGAACGAGAGGAGCATTCGTGGGATGAATACCAGGGATTAGGAGCCAGAGTATATGATGAACCAGACTTGTCATTGTCTGCAATTTACGAGACACCTTACGGAGGGCAGGGACATTTGGTGTAAAATATGGAAAAAAAATTTTGACCTTTAAAAATTCCGAAAATACATAAATTTAAAAAAGTTTAAAATCCATTACCAATTTCTAAAGTGTACCAATTTGCTATTGACTGGATTGAAATCCTCTAATTTATTTTTTTTAAATTTCCCAAAATTCCTGGGTTAGCATTTTGGACCATCAGGTTTTTAGCACAATAACAAATATCAGTTGAATGTATTGAAATGAAAAAATCGAAAATGATACATTATAATTGAACAGTATCGCAGAAGAAAATAATTGACCACTTTTTGTTTGGTGGGGGTCAAAGAATTTGGGTATCAAAGTCTGTTTACAAAAATATTGTACAACATACGAAACGATGATTTCTGTATTTCTGTGAAAGTCGTGGACTTGGATCAATAAACCGCGCTGGTAACGGAAATAGACTTGGTGGTTGATTATTATGGCAACGCTCCAAGGCCGTAAGAGTGAAAAGGGAGGATAAATTCCCCTTTCTTTCCAGTAATTGAAATTTTAATTAAATTTGCATATTACAATTTTTTTTTTCATTTATCATAAATATAATTTAAACCGTAAATAAATGTTATTCTGATTATTACTATTTTGCGGTACGCACAACCAGATCCAGTGGAGGGAAACACAATATGTGCAGTAGCCATCAGGCGGCAGTAATATCATAGGAAAACTATGGACTATATTATGAATTTTAATGTACTGGATTAAGTTAAATAATAAAAAAAATATTTACTAATTAAAAAAAAAAAATCAAATATAAAATAAGCAAATTATTGATTTAAATTTGAAAAATAAATAAAATTAAATACTAAAAAAATACATTAAATCATTTCATTATTAAATTACGAAATTAATACATTGAATATAAAAAAAATTACAAAAATTCAAATCACTTAATTCAATAAAATTGAAATATAAATTAAAATCATAGAATATCTAAAATCGATAGAAAAAAAAAATAAGATTTGTTCTCTTTATTTTTACAGCTTCATTTTGTTTTAAATTAACATCAATTACACATTCCCAACATGAGATTTTCCTGGTACGTTTTTGTAAACTCAATGATAAATGAAACACATTTGACAGAATAAATTAACTGTGAAAAACAAAATGTGTGAAAAATTAAATATCTTTTTAAATAATTATAAAAACAATTACATTTTGGCATTAGTTAACATTGAAGAGTTTCCTGTGTTGTCAAAGTTTCAGACCGCCCACTGCATACAATGAGGCGTATAAAAAAAACATGGCGGAAGGTGCAAATACCCACTGTTCCCAGTATGGGCTACTATGTGACTGGCATGTAGGGAATACTGTGCAATGTGCATATTTAATGATCCTAAAGCCTCATTCACATTGCAGAGCTGTGTACACGGAATTGGTATGGCGACAGATGGAGTCCCTATGGGTCAGCAGATCATGGGCCACTGCATGGTCCCTCCGTATGGCACCATATTAGAATGGTAAAGCCATGGTATAAAAAGCTTTGTAATATTATATCCGACAGAAAATGTCTCAAATTCTGTTTCTCTTAAATTTCGTATTAATCTGTGAACCCCCCCCCCCCGTCCCCCCATGCCTCCGCATGAAATTGGAGGATTACCGGGTGGCAGTATGGGCCAATAGATTACGATGGTCGCTGTGTTATGGCTCCATACAACGCGGTAATTATATAGTGCGGTAATATGGTCGTGTACATCAGTCCTGATTGTGTCTTCTGCCTGGATCATTCTTCAATTTTGCAATTATTATATATCACAAAAAATACCCTGAAATAGTTCAACTTGGCAGTTATGTTAAGGGAGGAGTCAGATAAATCTTTCCTCCATGGTAGACCAATATGGTCCGTAGTAAGTCATTCATTTCACAGAAATGGTAAATTTCAAGACAATTCTTCTAGAACCATCACCAACAAGCAAAAAGAGACATGAGAAAAACCCTCATATCTGCAGTATTATAGTAGTTCTATTCTTGTATATAGGGGCAGTACTATAGTAGTTATATTCTTGTATATAGGAGGCAGTATTATAGGAGTTATATTCTTGTATATAGGAGGCAGTATTATAGTAGTTATGTTCTTGTATATAGGAGGCAGTATTATAGTAGTTATATTCTTGTATATAGGGGCAGTATTATAGTAGTTATATTCTTGTATATAGGGGCAGTATTATAGTAGTTATATTCTTGTATATAGGAGCAGTATTATAGTAGTTATATTCTTGTATATAGGAGCAGTATTATAGCAGTTATATTCTTGTATATAGGGG
The DNA here is from genome assembly GCF_050947455.1 of Rhinoderma darwinii. Classification (NCBI taxonomy): domain Eukaryota; kingdom Metazoa; phylum Chordata; class Amphibia; order Anura; family Rhinodermatidae; genus Rhinoderma; species Rhinoderma darwinii. The sequence goes on along the minus strand of NC_134696.1, from coordinate 103,054,585 downwards.
GCAGTATTATAGTAATTATATTCTTGTATATAGGAGGCAGTATTATAGTAGTTATATTCTTGTATATAGGAGCAGTATTATAGTAGTTATATTCTTGTATACAGGGGGCAGTATTATAGTAGTTATATTCTTGTATATAGGAGCAGTATTATAGTAGTTATATTCTTGTATATAGGAGCAGTATTATAGCAGTTATATTCTTGTATATAGGGGCAGTACTATAGTAGTTATATTCTTGTATATAGGAGCAGTATTATAGTAGTTATATTCTTGTATATAGGGAGCAGTATTATAGTAGTTATATTCTTGTATATAGGAGCAGTATTAGGGCATGACCACACATGGCGGAATTCCTCCGCAACTGTCCGCATCAATGCCGCACAGAATCTGCGTTGCGGATTACGGCTGCGGATCTGCACAAAATGTGCAGAAAATTGATGCGGACTGGCCGCTGCGGACTGCAGGAAAAGTGCTTCTCTTCTCCCTATTCAGTGCAGGATAGAGAGAAGGGACAGCACTTTCCCTAGTGAAAGTCAAAGAAATTCATACTTACCGCCCGTTGTCTTGGTGACGCGTCCCTCTTTCGGCATCCGGCCCGACCTCCCTGGATGACGCACCAGTCCATGTGACCGCTGCAGCCTGTGCTTGGCCTGTGATTGGCTGCAGCCGTCACTTACACTGAAACGTCATCCTGGGAGGCCGGACTGGAGACAGACGCAGGGAGTTCTCGGTAAGTATGAACTTATATTTTTTTTTTACAGATACATGTATATTGAGATCGGTAGTCACTGTCCCGGGTGCAGAAACAGTTACTGCCGATCGCGTAACTCTTTCAGCACCCTGGACAGTGACTATTTACAGACGTCTCCTAGCAACGCTCCCGTCATTACGGGAGCCCCATTGACTTCCTCAGTCTGGCTGTAGACCTAGAAATACATAGGTCCAGCCAGAATGAAGAAATGTCATGGTAGTAAAAACAATACGCTCCGCAGCACACATAAGATCTGCGGACTTCATTGCGGAATTTTGACTCTCCATTGAAGTCAATGGAGAAATTCCGCCATGAGTCCGCAACCAGTCCGCCACTGCTCCGCAACAGACAGAGCATGCTGCGGACACCAAATTCCGCTCCGCAGCCTATGCTCCGCAGCGGAATTGTACGCATCGTGTAAACGAACACTGCTAAATTAAAGTGAAAGTCAATGGAGAAACGGCTCCGCTGCGGATTAACGCTGCGGAGTGTCCGCAGCGGAATTTAAGTGAAATTCCGCCATGTGTGAACCCGCCCTTATAGTAGTTATATTCTTGTATATAGGGGCAGTATTATAGTAGTTATATTCTTGTATATAGGGGGCAGTATTATAGTAGTTATATTCTTGTATATAGAGCAGTATTATAGTAGTTATATTCTTGTATATAGGGGCAGTATTATAGTAGTTATATTCTTGTATATAGGAGCAGTATTATAGTAGTTATATTCTTGCATATAGGGGGCAGTATTATAGTAGTTATATTCTTGTATATAGGGGGAAGTATTATAGTAGTTATATTCTTGTATATAGGGGCAGTATTATAGTAGTTATATTCTTGCATATAGGGGGCAGTATTATAGTACTTATATTCTTGTATATAGGAGCAGTATTATAGTAGTTATATTCTTGTATATAGGAGGCAGTATTATAGTAGTTATATTCTTGTATATAGGGGCAGTATTATAGTAGATATATTCTTGTATATAGGGAGCAGTATTATAGTAGTTATATTCTTGTATATAGGGGCAGTATTATAGTAGTTATATTCTTGTATATAGGGGCAGTATTATAGTGGTTATATTCTTGTATATAGGGTCAGTATTATAGTAGTTATATTCTTGTATATAGAGGCAGTATTATAGTAGTTATATTCTTGTATATAGGAGCAGTATTATAGTAGTTATATTCTTGTATATAGGGGCAGTATTATAGTAGTTATATTCTTGCATATAGGGGGCAGTATTATAGTACTTATATTCTTGTATATAGGAGCAGTATTATAGTAGCTATATTCTTGTATATAGGAGGCAGTATTATAGTAGTTATATTCTTGCATATAGGGGGCAGTATTATAGTACTTATATTCTTGTATATAGGAGCAGTATTATAGTAGTTATATTCTTGTATATAGGAGCAGTATTATTGTAGTTATAATCTTGTATATAGGAGGCAGTATTATAGTAGTTATATTCTTGTATATAGGGGCAGTATTATAGTAGTTATATTCTTGTATATAGGGGACAGTATTATACTAGTAATATTCCTGTATATAGGGGTAGTATTATAGTAGTTATATTCTTGTATATAGGGGCAGTATTATAGTAGTAATATTCCTGTATATAGGGGCAGTATTATAGTAGTAATATTCCTGTATATAGGAGCAGTATTATAGTAGTTATATTCTTGTATATAGGGGCAGTATTATAGTAGTTATATTCTTGTGTATAGGGGGCAGTATTATAGTAGTTATATTCTTGTATATAGGAGGCAGTATTATAGTAGTTATATTCTTGTATATAGGGGGAAGTATTATACTGGTTCTATTCTTGTATATAGGGGCAGTATTATAGTAGTTATATTCTTGTATATAGGGGCAGTATTATAGTAGTTCTATTCTTGTATATAGGGGCAGTATTATAGTAGTTATATTCTTGTATATAGGAGCAGTATTATAGTAGTTATATTCTTGTGTATAGGGGGCAGTATTATAGTGGTTCTATTCTTGTATATAGGGGCAGTATTATAGTAGTTATATTCTTGTATATAGGGGCAGTATTATAGTAGTTATATTCTTGTATATAGGAGCAGTATTATAGTAGATATATTCTTGTATATAGGGGGCAGTATTATAGTAGTTATATTCTTGTATATAGGGGGCAGTATTATAGTAGTTCTATTCTTGTATATAGAGGTAGTATTATAGTAGTTATATTCTTGTATATAGGGGGCAGTATTATAGTAGTTATATTCTTTTATATAGGGGGCAGTATTATAGTAGTTATATTCTTGTATATAGGGGCAGTATTATAGTAGTTATATTCTTGTATATAGGGGGCAGTATTATAGTAGTTATATTCTTGTATATAGGAGCAGTATTATAGTAATTATAGTCTTGTATATAGGGGGATTATAGTAATTATATTCTTGTGTATAGGGGCAGTATTATAGTAGTTATATTCTTGTATATAGGGCAGTATTATAGTAGTTATATTCTTGTATATAGGAGCAGTATTATAGTAGTTATATTCTTGTATATAGGAGCAGTATTATAGTAGTTATATTCTTGTATATAGGAGCAGTATTACAGTAGTTATATTCTTGTATATAGGAGCAGTATTATAGTAGTTATATTCTTGTGTATAGGGGGCAGTATTATAGTAGTTATATTCTTGTATATAGGAGCAGTATTATAGTAGTTATATTCTTGTATATAGGGGGCAGTATTATAGTAGTTATATTCTTTTATATAGGAGCAGTATTATAGTAGTTATATTCTTGTATATAGGGGCAGTATTATAGTAGTTATATTCTTGTATATAGGGGGCAGTATTATAGTAGTTATATTCTTGTGTATAGGGGGCAGTATTATAGTAGTTATATTCTTGTATATAGGGGCAGTATTATAGTAGTTATATTCTTGTATATAGGAGCAGTATTATAGTAGTTATATTCTTGTATATAGGGGGCAGTATTATAGTAGTTATATTCTTGTATATAGGGGGCAGTATTATAGTAGTTATATTCTTGTATATAGGGGGCAGTATTTTAATAGTTGTTGCATTCTTGTGTATAGGGGGCAGTGTTATAATAGTTATATTCTTCAAAATAGAATAGTATTTATGGTTAACATTAGGTCAGATTCTTATTTATTTCATGTTTAAGTTGCAATATTTCCCTAAGATAAGGTTGCAATAAATACAATTCCTTTGTTTACTATAGAATATTATTGTGATCTCTTATCCTTACCTGTTGCATATGATAATTATTACGCTTTGGTAATCACTGGGGTGTAGTTTCACAGAAACTATAATATATACATTGTGTATGATAACGATAATCAGGAGGATGATGATCTGAGAACCTGAACCTCTCCTTTATGTAGCTTCTAACAATCCTCTATAAGCGTATTTGGTATATCCTCTGCTTTGGGATATGGGATGTTGTTCCTAACCAGTAGAAGAATCTTGACTTTGGGACTAGAAAAATAGTCCTGATCTGTTGTTTCCTATAAGGAAGTTGCTGATTGGTTGCGGGTTGATGACATCACGCGTCTTCTCTTTAAGAGCAATTTAATCTATAAGAGAAATATATACGGAAACATGGACATTATATTCACTTATGTTAAATATACAGTTGTACCAGCAAAAATGCTTACTGCTCAACAGTCCCGAATAGTCCAGTGAAGCGAACCTCAATGGGTATGGGGCACATGCAATTGTGCCCCTAAAATGGGCATTTTGGGGAGGTTTTGTGGACGTTTCTGAACAGATTTGGGGTGTGGCTAAAAAAATGTCCTGCCAATGGGGCTTCAAATATTGAGAGGCATCAAAAAACACATGAAAATGTAAGGTGTAACGTCCCACTCCCTCCTGAAGCCGCTATAAATGTGTGTTTGACGTACTGCAGCCAGAAATGCTCTGTGTAACCTGCACCTTCTATATCTCTATACTTGCTGATTGGGCGGGCTCTTTCTGGTGTGATGTCACAGCTGTGTTATGCGCTCTGAGCCAATCAGATGTCTCCTCTGAAGTGTAAATTCTGTAAAAAACATGATCTACAAAATGCAAATCATTTAGGCCTCATGCACACAGCCAAGCCCGTCATCACGGTCCGCTATGACGGGCACGGAATAGAAATTAATGGGTCCGCAATTATGGACGAAGTCTACGGTCGTGTGCATTCGACCCTACAATAACAATAGGATAATTGACCAGTACATACTTGTTCAGAGTATTCTCCAGGAGGCACCAGGTGGGCCGGCTGCTCATTCTCCAGGTTGCGGGTGCTTGGGTCACCTCCATAGAAAAGCAAGAGCTGGATCAGATACTCTGTAGGGTGAGTAGGCGGTAAGGCCGCTGCCATGTGCAAAGCAGTATTTCCATGAGCCTGTAAGAAAGAGGACATAACTTTTAGGAAAAATGGACACATTATGGTCAGGAACAAAGGAAAAAAACTATGAGGATGTAGTATTGAGAAGAAGACATCAACAAGTAGAATCATCAGTTGTCTTGGAGGCCATAGACTGATCATAGCCAATAGTAATAAATTTGGCTATTCTTTAATGTCTATGGGTTTCCCTTAATTTTGGTGGCCAACGATAAACCATTGTATATGGGCTGTGGGAAAACTTCAATGTGTGGCCTTTTGGGTCTTTGGAGGTATCAACTGTAGCATTTGTTTTCTTTGAATCGTTGGACTTTCCACTAATGTTAATGGTTGGGTCTGGATTCTTGTATTTAGGATCTCCAAGACGGTATGATAAAGACTTTCATCAGATAAGACATCCATTCAAGATATATTCAAGAGTAAAATCCACCAAGAGTAGAATTTGCAATAAGTCTTCTGTCCACCATATCATGAGAAGTAGAAGAAGAATTACTTATTTTGTGATGAGGGGGTCAGGGGAGGCCATTGTCAGGTGTGATGAAGTCAAATACTATCAAGGTAGAACCCAAGACCCACAGTCAAATGTGATGGAGGCCATAAGTCTGGTTTCATGGGAGCTATGGTCTACAAAATGTTATAGAGGTCAAGATATAAGATGGGGATACAAGAAATCAGGAGAACTTGAGATGATAATATCGGCACTGTTCACCTTCATGTTGATGAGTCCAGGGAGATCAGCATGAGACATCTCAAGAAAAAATTTGACCAGGGGGACATTCCCGGCTTGCACTGCCAGGTGGAGCACCGTCTTGTTGCTCTTGATTTCCTGTTTGAGGAAGTTATTACAAGTTTCATGCCATGAGTCTAAAAATCACTTAAAAACGAAAGTTGAGCAGATAATGTTACATTTTTCAGGAATATTTACCAAATTTTGTTTTTTTTTTTACATATTCTGTTTAAATAAATTTCCGATATTTGAAATATCATTATGACCGACATCTATGATGTCCATATGCCCTATTTCAGTCCATTCAAACTCTAAAAATGACAAATGAATATACTTAAAATATCCTTAAAGTGGGATTATCTGGTATGTTTTGTATACCTGACTTATGCAGCTGGCGCCCATTTGGAGCAGTAGTTGGGTACATGTCAGGGTCTCCCGTTCGCGTTGCTGAGCATTTGGGGTGTTCTGGCTCTTTTTGGTTTTGTACACATTGTTTTGTGAGATTACAGCACAGTGTAGAGGAGTTAAACCTGGAGGATAAGAAGGAAAATCTTATAAAAAAAAAAATATAAATAAAAAAGCCAAAAACTAAATAAAAAACAGTTTGAAAGGGTCTTCAAGGGGAGGAGACCTTCACAGATTGGCTCTTTGGGGGCTGTTAATGGGCACAAGGGCACACAATAGTTCAAGGTCCATAGGTCGCCTCACGAGGATTTGTCTTGAACTGAATTTTTTATATAGAATTCTTTCTTTCGAACTGATTAAATTAGATTTTTAAGGAAAAAATATATTTTGATTCATTTGGACCTTATACTATTTACCCGGTTATTTTTATTGTATAGACCTTACATAGACCCAATAATATTCAGTCCTTCTAACCATCATAATTTCTGGCCTCCACGTCAACGTTCTTCTGATGCTGAAGAGCAAGGAAAACCTGAAATTTAAGGATTTGAGTGTCATTACATGGAAGTGTGGGTGGCATACATTTTTTTTTTGGGGCCACATATGCCATTGTATGCCTATCCAGTGGCATAGGTTGAAGCCTTCCGTCAAAGATGAAGTTGTTAAATTCTATTCAGACAATTTTTTACTGATATCTGATCTTCTGAAAGTTTGGAGGTAACCAATATGGCCGCCATTGCACCTCATATAGTGGTAGTCAATAGGATTTTCTAGAGTCCTGAATGACAGTTATACAGGGATATGGGAATAATGCCGAGTGGGGCAAAGATCACTATAGAGATGAAGACCTTATACTTACCCTGAGGACATCAGACAGTCCATAGGTCCCAGCCACGTGTAGAGCCGTCTGCCCTTTCCAGTCCGAAGCATTGACATCTGCACCCAGTGTCAGGAGGTCATAGACAATCTCCGGTTGATTTGCCGCCACAGCGACCAGGAGCGGAGACTGTGAAGGAATGGAGAAACGAGATAAATACTAAGTCAGAGCCACGAGAACAATGATACTGTCCTATCTCCTAGATAGATACCACTACTGACGCTGTCCATAGACTACATTTTTGGCTCTTTGGGCTAATGACCCCTTGCTTCCCCCTTAAACAGGATAAAATGGCTACATAAAACATATTGCTGAGATATTAGTTAGTTGCCATTTATAAATAATAATGATGAGAAAGTTGGAAGCCATTTTTGATAAAAATTTGAGTAATATTATTACTTTAAATTCACTAAAAAGATCACCCAGAATGGGGGTCCAATGGTTAAGGAGGTCAAACCCGGGGGGGGGGAGAGGGGTTGTACTTTTTGTAAATTGGAAAAATTAAATTTTTTTAACCCCTTAGTGACCGGCCTATTTTAGGCCCTAATGAACAAGCAATTTTATTCGTTTTTCTATAGTCGCATTCAAAGAGCTATAAATTTTTTATTTTTCTGTCCATATAGCTGTATGAGGACTTGTTTTTTTGCGAGATTAGTTGTACTTTTTAATGGCACCATCTTGGGTTCATATCATTTTTTGATTCACTTTTATTAACTTTTTTTGGGGGGGAATAGAAAAAAACCCTGAAATTCCACCATTGTTTTAAATGGTCGCCATTCACTGTGCGGCATAAATAACACCTTAACTTTATTCTATGGGTCGGTACGATTACGGCGATACCACATGCGTAGAGGTTTTTTAGGTGTTACGACTTTTGAACAAAAATTATTCGTTTTTGCATCGTCGCTTTCCAAGAGTCGTAATTTTTTTATTTTTCCGTCAATGTAGTGATTTTTTGGGTTTGTTTTTTGCGGGACGAGATGTAGTTTAGATTGGTCCTGTATTGGGGTACATAGAACTTATTGATTAACTTTTATTATGACTTTTTTGGGGGGCAATGGAAAAAAATAGCAATTTCACCATTGTTTTTTGCAGTTTTCTTTACGGTGTTCACCTTGCGGTATAAATGACATATTGACTTTATTGTTTGAGTCATTACGGTCGCGGCGATACCACATATGTGTACTTTTATTTATTTTTTACACTTTTACTAAATAAAACCACTTTTTATGGAAAAAATGGTTTGATTTATGTTTTTACTGTCATTTTTATTAATAATTTTTATTTCACATTTATTACTTCTCTTTTTTAGTCCCACTAGGGGACTTTACTCTTCAGATTGCTGCTATAATGCTTTTATCAGGCCCCCGGCAGCCATGGCACCACATAGGAGGCCCGCGATTGCATTTGCGGGCCAACGGTGGGTAAGAGAGTTAAATGCCTCAGTCGCTATTGACCGCAGCATTTAACGGGTTAAACGGCCGCGATTGAAGTAAACTTCAATCGCGCCCGTTGGAGCAGGAGCCCGGATGTCATCAGACAGCCGAGCACCCCCTCCAGCAAGCACAGGACACCCGTGCAGGACTTAGACTGGACCGCCGTGAAAAGGTGGCGGTCTAGCCTTAGGCCCCTTAGTGACCGCGGTGGAAAGGCGTATTGGTGGTCACTAAGGGGTTAATTGCTTTCCGGAGATAATAAGCAAATAAACAAACTGACCTTCCCATTGTGCTCCTTGGCATCCAGCAGACCGTATTGTAAGAAGCGTTCCGCCACAGCATATGACTGGCAGCGCAGGCCCCGTGCGGCATAGAGGTGAAGGATTCTGGGAAGACGAGAAGAATTTCATGTGATCAAAAATTTGGGATGAATTTAAACATCAAATCCCATAATTTAGTTGTAAACCTTAACATGCCGCACAGTTGTGACACCATGACGTATGGACCGGGCACACTGGTCATGTCTCGGGTACAATGTGGCAGGTACAATAGCTATTGGCTCGTGGAAATCCACGTGAATTAAAACTTTTATGGACCATCTAACTACTTACGTGTCCACATCCTCATCACGATGTAGAAGCTGCTCAGGACTAATACCCTGGACTTGAGTTCTGGCTTCTTCCAACTCTATAGGCATCAGATCTGGAACCACAGATCCCGGCATCCTCAGGAAGGCGTCAGCTCCGGTGGTGGAACAGGTCCCTGAGCTGTGTCCCATCCAGGAAGGATTATGGGTAAAAGGGGCCATGTAGGCACCGGATGATGCAACCTTATCAAGAAAACCAGAATATGATGAATATATAAGTAAAACTTATTCTTTATAGCAGCAATGGGCAGTCTGTGGGCTGAAGTTCAAGGCAGGTCCTAGACTGCTCAAGGCAGGTCTTGTTGGGCACCTCTTTTGAGTCATAAAGGGGTCATTTCATGAAGACTATTAGGGCATATGAATATCATAGAGGGGGGTGCTCCGCTCGGGAACCCCCTCTATGAGCCAGAACGGAGAGCAACCCTGGAAGAGAGGCTCTCACTCTGGTGGACACGATTATTACATGGACAGCCATTCATCCGAATCGCCGCCAGGTACAACTACATTTCCGTAATGTCTGACTGGCTGAGGCTAAATCAACTGTTTGCCAGTGATGTCAGGAGCCGGATGGCCATGCCGGCTCTCATAAAAAATGGGTTGTGTCCAATGAGACAACCCCTTTAAGTGAGGTCCTAAAAAGAAAAACTGTAGAAGATTTCTGTAGGACACTATTTTATGATACTATAGATACGGGAGACCACAGTACGTATAGGATTATTGAGACTTTGCTGGGTATAGATGATAGTGATGATGTCCCTGCCCCATCTCAGACCTGGTTTGGCGACCTATGTTCTCATTGAGTCTCTGAGGGATACTGATCTTGGCCATACATCCTCCATATTGTTACGATAGAACATCTCACCCCAATGTCTGTATCCGGAGCTTGAGGTTCTGTCCTCCCAGTCTCATATCTTCCTTCAGGACTGAACCTCGGAGAAGGCCTGGAAGCGAACATGTCCTCCAGGGGAGAGTAGGGGTAGTGAGAGCCAGGTCTTTGGAATACAATGGAATCATCTTTCTGATGGCTGGAGCTGTGGTGGATGAATGACTGACCACTGATGGCGCCTGTGAAGAGGAGAAGAACGTCTACAGCTTTCTCTTCTATCAAGCAACAAGAATATAATGCATTTAATTGTAAGGATAAGAAGGAGGGAAGGCAAAAAGACAGAACAGAAGAAAAAGTCAGGGATGTTACATGTTATGTCCCCTCTAAGCAACATTTCACAGATATATATATATATATATATATATATATATATATATATATATATATATATAAAATAAAACTTTGTAAATACATTACTTATCGTGTACTGATCGTGTTATTGGAAACTGTCAGCAAGTTTGTGTACAGGATCCTTCTAACAGCTCCTATTATGTAGGGGGCAGTTAGTTTCTCCTACAGAAGTTTTCTGTACCGTGCCTGCTGTGAAGACAACACTTCGTAAAATGTGGATCACCAGAGCAAAACTCTTTGCAGATACTAAACAAGCAGGGAATTCAGAGAGGTTTCTGCTTTGAAGCCTGTAGAATTATGAGTGAAGTTTTGGAGTATAATACAGGCTACAGCTCAGAATCAGGACATGGTAAGTAAGGTCTGTACCGAGTGACTCCACCAGCAGAATAGTGAATGCAGCTCTGGGGTATAATACAGGATGTAACTCAGGATCAGTACAGGATAAGTAATGTATGTACACAGTGACTCCACCAGCAGAATAGTGAGTGCAGCTCTGGAGTATAATACAGGATATAACTCAGGATCAGTACAGGATAAGTAATGTCATGTATGTACACAGTGACTCCACCAGCAGAATAGTGAGTGCAGCTCTGGAGTATAATACAGGATATAACTCAGGATCAGTACAGGATAAGTAATGTAATGTATGTACACAGTGACTCCACCAGCAGAATAGGGAGAGCAGCTCTGGAGTATAATACAGGATATAACACAGGATCAGTACAGGATAAGTACTGTATGTACACAGTGACTCCACCAGCAGAATAGTGAGTGCAGCTCTGGAGTATAATACAGGATGTAACTCAGGATCAGTACAGGATAAGTAATGTAATGTATGTACACAGTGACTCCACCAGCACAATAGTGAGAGCAGCTCTGGAGTATAATACAGGATGTAACTCAGGATCAGTACAGGATAAGTAATGTAATGTATGTACACAGTGACTCCACCAGCAGAATAGTGAGTGCAGCTTTGGAGTATAATACAGGCTACAGCTCAGGATCAGGACATGGTAAGTAAGGTCTGTACCGAGTGACTCCACCAGCAGAATAGTGAGTGCAGCTCTGGAGTATAATACAGGATGTAACTCAGGATCAGTACAGGATAAGTAATGTAATGTAATGTATGTACACAGTGACTCCACCAGCAGAATAGTGAGTGCAGCTCTGGAGTATAATACAGGATGTAACTCAGGATCAGTACAGGATAAGTAATGTAATGTATGTTCACAGTTACTCCACCAGCAGAATAGTGAGTACAGCTCTGGAGTATAATACAGGATGTAACTCAGGATGAGTACAGGATAAGTAATGTAATGTATGTACACAGTGACTCCCCCAGCAGAATAGTGAGTGCAGCTCTGGTGTATAATACAGAATGTAACTCAGGATCAGTACAGGATAAGTAATGTAATGTATGTACACAGTGACTCCACAAGCAGAATGGTGAGTGCAGCTCTGGTGTATAATACAGAATGTAACTCAGGATCAGTACAGGATAAGTAATGTAATGTATGTACACAGCGACTCCACCAGCAGATAGTGAGCGCAGCTCTGGAGTATAATACAGGATATAACTCAGGATCAATACTGGATAAGTAATGTAATGTATGTACACAGTGAGTCCACCAGCAGAATAGTGAGTGCAGCTCTGGAGTATAATACAGGATGTAACTCAGGATCAGTACAGGATAAGTAATGTAATGTATGTTCACAGTTACTCCACCAGCAGAATAGTGAGTACAGCTCTGGAGTATAATACAGGATATAACTCAGGATCAGTACAGGATAAGTAATGTAATGTAAGTACACAGTGACTCAACCAGCAGAATAGTGAGTGCAGCTCTGGAGTATAATACAGGATGTAACTCAGGATGAGTACAGGATAAGTAATGTAATGTATGTACACAGTGACTCTACCAGCAGAATAGTGAGTGCAGCTCTGGAGTATAATACAGGATGTAACTCAGGATGAGTACAGGATAAGTAATGTAATGTATGTACACAGTGACTCCACCAGCAGAATAGTGAGTACAGCTCTGGAGTATAATACAGAATGTAACTCAGGATCAGTACAGGATAAGTAATGTAATGTATGTACACAGTGACTCCACCAGCAGAATAGTGAGTGCAGCTCTGGAGTATAATACAGGATGTAACTCAGGATCAGTACAGGATAAGTAATGTAATGTATGTACACAGTGACTCCACCAGCAGAATAGTGAGTACAGCTCTGGAGTATAATACAGAATGTAACTCAGGATCAGTACAGGATAAGTAATGTAATGTATGTACACAGTGACTCCACCAGCAGAATAGTGAGTGCAGCCCTGGAGTATAATACAGGAGGTAACTCAGGATCAGTACAGGATAAGTAATGTAATGTATGTACACAGTGACTCCACCAGCAGAATAGTGAGTGCAGCTCTGGAGTATAATACAGGATGTAACTCAGGATCAGTACAGGATAAGTAATGTAATGTATGTACACAGAGACTCCACCAGCAGAATAGTGAGTGCAGCTCTGGAGTATAATACAGGATGTAACTCAGGATCAGTGCAGGATGAGTAATGTAATGTATATACACAGTGACTCCACCAGCAGAATAGTGAGTGCAGCTCTGGAGTATAATACAGGATATAACTCAGGATCAGTACAGGATAAGTAATGTAATGTATGTACACAGTGACTCCACCAGCAGAATAATTGTATATAAACTGCACAATGGTGTTTATAGATGGACATAGGCTTAAAAGAAATATATGGAAATATGAAGAGAGAAGAAGATATGGAAAACATAGATATCATTAAAAAGAAAGAGATAAAATGATATGAAATATAGAAACAAAAGACTCACCTGTATCTTGCTGATATTCCCCCAGAGCTGTAGATATCTAGAAGAGAATAACATGACAGATTGTCACAGCTCCTAGGCAGATATAACCGACAGTGAAGACACAGAACTGCTCTATCCATGGGTGTAACTACTAGGGTAGCTGGCATGGCAGCGGCTATATATATATATCTCTATCTCATATCTATCTATCCATCCACCCATCCAATCTATCTATCCCCGTAGTTTGCAGCGTTTACCTGGCTGGAATTTTGCTGTCGTCTCTGCTCAAGAAGCTGTTTTACTGTTTGTGGAGGGGAACAGTACGGTCTGCAGTCTGTAAGACAGCCAGCAGGGGGACAAGGTGAGTAATATCCGAAACCATGGACACATCTTAATAATAATAATAATAATAATAATAATAATAATAATAATAATAATAATAATAATAATAATAATAAAATACTAAATGTAAAAATTGAAATAAAAATAAAAGTTGAATCTAAAAGCATCTCATGTTTGTTTTAATGGATAATACACATAAATATTCTAGTTAGCCCCCTCTTTTTCAGCTCAGACCCCAAATGTGAGCAAATGCCAACTTGATAGATATATTTTACATAGAAATTCCCTAATAAATAACTGATGGACAGAATTTTACATATAATAAAGCGGGTGAAAATTGTATGACCCTAAAAGAATAATTTCACTTTTTTTTTTTTTTTTTTTTTAATTATCCATGTCCTCAAATTATGGTGAAGTAGGAAACAAAAAGTGTAAAAAAAAAAGAAATACAAAAATACAAAAAAAAATTATTTTAGTTTTAAAGCAGATACAATATAACATGATAATAACAGCAACAATAATAATAATAATAATAATAATATTATAATCTAAACTAATAAAACCACAACAATACTAATTATAATAATGATAATACAAAGCTATAATAATAATAATAATAATAAATATAAAAAATATAAATGTATAATAATAATAATATAAATGTATAATAATAATAATAATAATAATAATAATAATAATAATAAAAAAGCTATAATATAAATCTTTAATAAGAACAACAACAACAACAACATAATCCAAACTAATAAAACCACAATAATAATAATAATAATAATAATAATACTAATACAAAGCTCTAATAATATAAATCTATAATAATAATAATAATAATAACAACAATATAATATAAACTAATAAAACCACAAACAGAATATGAATTTGAAAAAGTACTGTATATATAAGCATTTATTATGAAACTTGTTAATATTAATGTCAGAATGAAACCGGTCCCTGGTGTCCCCCTCGCTCTGCCTGATCCTTTATAGCTTGTTATAGGAAGACACAAAAAGTGAAAAATAACTAATAATTGTAGCAATAGTCCCACAAATCTGTAGCCGGGGATTCCCCAATATCACACTGAAATCCTTATGCAAAATAAATAAATGAAAAAAAATGTAAAATATCTTCAGTATGTCACAAAAGTTATTACCCCCCAACGTAAACAAATGATCTGAGCGGAAATGTAATTTACATGGGGGTTCAGTAAATTTCTCATTTTCACGAGGCGTAAAGTCCGCCGTCCCATGGCTGAGGCGCCGCTGGTTATTATTATGATTGGTGCTGATGGGAAGATGACTCACGTTAATGCCATCATGAACGGATTGTACTGAGTACTGCACTCATAGTAATACTGAGGCCTGTGGCAGTCACCCCATGGGGAGCGAGGTTGTCATGTGACTATGTCATGTGACCACAGGGACATAAAGTCCCAAGGACCCACCTAATGCTGTCTGGACTTTCCGCTGATTTATAGCTCTGAAGATGGCCATATTGTTTTATACCCAACTTTCCCAGAAACAGATACAACCTGCCGAATAGGCTTAAAGAGTATGTACCCGTTTGCTACCAATTTATTTTATGGCTTAAATATATCTAAAAATAAAAAAAATGAAGCCACTTTGCAAATAGTCTTCATTAAAAATCTCCTACCGTTTTGTCTATACAGCTCCTACGCAGACCTATGTGTCTCCATGGTTTCTCAACATCATCCTCTTGATGACCTACTACTTGATAATCGTTATAACCTTCTGTGGCACATGAGGGCAGGATCAGACTACATAGGATGTTTTTGTAGTCTGTAACCATGGTTATCCATAGCTCTGCATAGGAGCTGTATACGCGAAACGAAAGTACATTCAAGTAGAAAATGTACAAAGTTTCCTTATTTTTTTTTGTTTGATGCATTGGAGGAATAACAAAAAATGGGTGATAAGGATGGAGGTGGCCAGTAACAGTGGACATTAAAGTGACAGTTCCCCTTTAAGACTGGTTCACTGTGACATAAAGTGACAGATACTGTGTGTAGAATGGATTTCGTTTCTCCCTCTCTTGTCGTACGTTGTGTGACTCCGTGACGGAGGAGACGTGTGTGGGCGGCCGCTGCAGCTGTCACTGAGGCGTGGAGAGGAATCCCCAGCACTGACTCAATGTTTGGGAAATCCACATAAGACCACGTGCTGTGACTCAGTGAGAACTCACTGCTTCCGCGCTTTACTACAAAACGTTACACTCTAAGCCACGCCTGTTCTATCTATCTATCTATCTATCTATCTATCTATCTATCTATCTATCTATCGATCTATCTATCTATCTATCTATCTATCTATCTATCTATCTATCTATCTATCTATCTATCTATCTATCTATCTATCTATCTATCTATCGATCTATCTATCTCATATCTATCTATCTATCTCATATCTATCTATCTATCTATCTATCTATCTATCTATCTATCTATCTATCTATCTATCTATCTATCTATCTATCTATCTATCTATCGATCTAATATCTATCTATCTATCTATCTATCTATCTATCTATCTATCTATCTATCTATCTATCTATCTATCTATCTACCTATCTATCTATCTATCTATCTATCTATCTATCTATCTATCTATCTATCTCATATCTATCTATCTCATATCTATCTATCTATCTATCTATCTATCTATCTATCTATCTATCTATCTATCTATCTATCTATCTATCTATCTATCTATCTATCTATCTATCTATCTACCTATCTATCTATCTATCTATCTATCTATCTATCTATCTATCTATCTATCTATCTATCTATCTATCTATCTATCTCATATCTATCTATCTATCTATCTATCTATCTATCTATCTATCTATCTATCTATCTATCTATCTATCTATCTATCTATCTATCTATCTATCTATCTATCTCATATCTATCTATCTATCTCAAATCTATCTATCTATCTATCTATCTATCTATCTATCTATCTATCTATCTATCTATCTATCTATCTATCTATCTATCTATCTATCTATCATCTATCTATCTATCTATCTATCTATCTATCTATCTATCTATCTATCTATCTATCTATCTCATATCTATCTATTTATCTATCTATTTATCTATCATCTATCTATCTATCTATCTATCTATCTATCTATCTATCTATCTATCTATCTATCTATCTATCTATCTATCTATCTATCTCATATCTATCTATCTATCTATCTATCTAATCTATCTATCATCTATCTCATATCTATCTATCTATCTATCTATCTATCTATCTATCTATCTATCTATCTATCTATCTATCTATCTATCTATCTATCTATCTATCTATCTATCTATCCATCCATCCTATCGTGCACCAATAACGCCATAGATTTCGCAGCATTATAATTGTTGGCACCAGGGTAAGTGACATACGGTTTGTTCACATCAGCCATTTTTTCATCCATTGAGTCAAAAATATCCACGGTTGTAGCTTCCTCTGCCAGCTCATGTATACGATCGTATTCCGGCATAGAGGTCACTGGGGTCATGTTGTACCTCTGTGTGCTTATGATTTCATATGTTGCATGTCCCATTAGATGCTAGATCATGGCACACAGAGTCCTGCAGGAACGGTACAGACTCTGCCATGTGCAAGAGACCTTAGACCCATGCCCAACGCAGGAACAAGGTTACAAAATAATAATACAAATATAATAATAATAAAAAAATGTGACTATTATATTTACATCTGGATAAAATGTATCTATTATTATGTTGCTGCTTTTTTCTACTAATTCTATATTCCACCGTGAACATACGATGATCCAGAAAATAACTTACAGGGCACAAATTCAACATTTGGACTGGACATATTATATTGAACATTTATCGTCGCCCCCTAGTCAAAAAATTGCAACCAGTAGAAACTCCATCAAATAATGCATCACCCACAGAAAAAATAGTCATATATTGCCGAAAAGTATTGAGAAATAAGATTAATTAAAAAATATTATTACCCACGTGAGGTATTAATAAGCCTGAGATCCGTGGTACAATGAGCCCCCCCCCTCCTCCGTCATTATAAATGAGAGATCTCCACGTTTGTTAAATATAAGTTTTACCTGCATCTGTCGCTTACCTCTAGAGGCGGAGGTGGGAGGCGAATTCATGGCCTCCCCTGCCCTGGTGTCTTGTCTGTGGGGCTCCAGTACAGCTCCCTTCTCTCGCTTTCTATGTGAATGTTACAGAAAGCGGCTGATCTGTCTCTAATAAAGAGGAACGTACTAAGCTCCGCCCCCAGACGGAAGACTCGGAAAGAAATAAGTGAAAATAAACCACAGTCAAGATAAAGAGATAAAAAAAACTTGTAGATGCAGAGGAACATACAAGGGAAAGTAACCAAGTGGAAGAAGACGGAAAGCTAGAAGAAAAACCATAAGCGGTTAAAATGTGTCGTAACAAAGCAGCATCACGGCGCGATAAAGCCACAAGATCGCAGCGCTAGATCACGCCATGCATTATGTCCTGTACTACACAATAAGCTGACGTCATTCCCTGTCACTGTCACATTAATCCGGCATCTTATTATCCGCACTTGTTCTCAGCCGCTTGACAAAATTGTTGGAAAAACATTTAATCACAAAAGGCAAGCTTGTATAAGTGAGGAGAACACGATCTACCACACACGGGGCATGCAGCAAGCTCCGAACCCAGGCACATGGGATAAATCCATAGCAAACCTGGACTAAATCCCCCAAGCCACCGCACTGTCATGCCCCAACGCAATGTAAAGTTTCTCTTGTAGAAAGTCTGATTACCCCATTTCTTTAAAGGGGTGATAAACGTGTTGTTGTGTAGCTCCGGTGCAGCTGGCTCACAGCGTGCGTTATCTGAGTTGAGCACAGGGATCACTTCTGCATAATGTGGGTTCTAATCCCTGCATTGGTCTCCTGGTGACTTTGGGCAGCTCCCCCTTTCCTAAAGTGCTGCCTATGGAGTGATGGATTATGATACCTGTTTGAGTGATGAGTATGTTGATGAAATCTGCAATAATCTACTATCTAAATACAGCTGCCTCAAAAGAGACAGCTGCAAAACTAACTTTCTTATGCAGCAACATACTTATTGCACTGCCTCCACACCACTATAAACACCACACAGCAATCTAACATTTTGGCGAAGACCACACACCAGGATTTGAACAAGGAGTAGCATAGAACACGCTGACTCTTTAGGACCTGCTTAAGCCCCACACCACCAGCTCAGGTTAACCTCCGCCCTTTCCTATTGTCCTCATAAGACCAAATGTAGACGTCACTTCAAGCAGGAATAAGAACATGTCATCATTGGAAGAATTTGGGGGGTGTTGCCTGAGACCAGATGTAGCGCACTGGTAAAGTTTTATTCTGGTAAATTAGAGGAGTCAGGAATGTGTGGGTTCTATTCCCTGGATCTCCCCCTTGTGTCTTCTTCTCTGTGTCTCCTTCCTTGTAAGCTTTTCACCAGTGCAGGTTCACAAGGCGAGGCTTTCTTTTAAAGGAGAAATGCGTTGATTCCCCCGAGCGTCTCACGCTTGACAAAATTGTTGGAAAAACATTATCACCTTTAAGCACGGGCAGCAAGCAGGTATAAGTAAGGAGAATGCCATCTACCATGCGGCAAGCTTCAAACCCAGGCACACAGGAAAACTCCATAGCAAATATGGACTCTGGACATAAGCCTCAAGCCATCGCACTGTCATGCACCATTGTGATCTAAAGTTTCTCTTGTTGAAAGTCCAATTACCCCGTTTTCTTTAAAGGGGGTCATAAATGTAGCTGTGGTGTAGCTGTGGTGTAGCTGTGGTGTAGCTGTGGTGATCTCAGTTGAGTGCAGGGATCAGTTCTGTGCAATGTGGGTTCTAATCCCCATATTGTCCTCCTGGTGACCTTGGGCAGCTCCCCCTTTCCCAAAGTGCCGCTAATGGAGTGTTGGATTATGATACCTGTTTGAGTGATGAGAATATTGCTGATATCTGCAATATTTAATTACAGCTGTTCTTGAAAGAGACGCTGCAAAAGTAACTTTCTTCATGTAAGTATCTTTCTTACACAGCAACATACTCATTGCACTGCCTCCACACCACTATAAACAAACACCACACAGCAGGGTATCATTTTGGACAGGTCCACACAACAGGATTTGAACCAGGGTCTGCACATAAGACACTTACTGTTTAGACACAGATTTAGCTCCACACCACCAGCTCAGGTTGCTTTCTAGGTTTTCTTATTGTTCCCATAAGACCAAATGCAGACGTCACTTCCAACAGGAATAAGAACCTGTCATCACTGGGAGAATTTGTGGCTGGCACTTAACACCAGAGGTAGCGCACTGGTAAAGTTCTCTGCTGATAAATTTGAGTCAGGAACATGCAGGTTCTGTTCCCAGCATCTCCTCCTTGTGTCTCCTCTTTGTGAGACTTTCAAAAGTGCAGGTTCACAAAGTGAGGTTTTTTTAAACAAGAAATTCATTGATTGCCCTGTTAGGCGACTGCCGCTTGACAAAATTGTTGGAAAAACATAGTCACCGTTAAGCACAGGCAGCAAACTTGTATAAGCGAGTAGAACACCATCGGCATGCCACAAGCCTCAAACCCAGGTACATGGGATACTTTCACAGCAAAGCTAGACTAAAGCCACCAAGCCACCACACAGTCATACCCCAATGGGAACTAAAGTTTCTCTTGTAGAAAGTCTGATTACCCCATTTCTTTAAAGGGGTAATAAACGTGTTGTTGTGTAGCTGCAGTGCAGCTGGCTCACAGCTTGCGTGATCTGAGTTGAGCGCAGGGATCACTTCTGCACAATGTGGGTTCTAATCCCTGCATTGGTCTCCTGGTGACTTTAGGCAGCTCCCCCTGTTCCTAAAGTGCCGCCTATGGAGTGATGGATTATGATACCTGTTTGAGTGAAGAGTCTATTGCTGAAATCTGCAATAATCTACTATATAAACATAGCTGTCTCAAAAGAGACAGCTGCAAAACTAACTTTGTTCATTATAAGTAACTTTCTTCTGCAGCAGAAAACTCATTGCACTGCCTCCACACCACTATAGCAAAGTAACTTTTTGAACAAGTTCAAACATCAGAATTTGAACCAGGGCCTGCACAGAAGACACACACTATTTAGACGCTACTTAGACGCTACTTAGATGCTACTTAAGCTCCATACCACCAGCTCAGGTCAATCTCTGGGTTTTCTTATTGTCCCCATAAGACCAAATGTAGACGTCATTTCCACCTGGAATAAGAACATGTCAACAGTGAAAGAATTTGTGGCCAAGGGTCAACACCAGAGGTAGTGCACTGATAAAATTCTCTATGATAAATTAGAGCTAGGTAAGTGTGGGTTCTATTCCCAGTATCTCCTCCTTGAGAGGCTTTCACTAGTACAGTTTCACAAGATGAGGTGTTTTTTTTAAAGGAGAAATGCATTGATTGCCCTGTTGAGCCTCAGCCGCATTATAAAATTGTTGGGAAAAATATCGTCACTGTTAAGCATGGGCAGCAAACTTGTGTAAGTAAAGAGGACACCATCTACCATCTACCATCTACCACGCACGCACGCACGCACGCACGCACCAAGCTTTGAACTCAGGCACATGGGAAAATTTCATAGCAAACCTGGACTAAGCACTTAAGCCTCAAGCCACCCCACCGCCATGCCACAACATCAACTGAAGTTTCTCTTGTAGAAAGTCTGATTACCCCATTTCTTTAAAGTGGTGATAAACATGCCCTTGTGTAGCTGCTGTGCAGTTGGCTCACAGCGTGCATGATCTAAGATGAGCACAGGGATCACTTCTGTACAATGTGGGTTCTAATCCTCCTGATGACCCTGGGCAGCTCCCCCCCCCCAAAGTGCCACCCATGGAGTGATAGATTATGATGCCTGTTTGGGTGATGAGGTGTTGATATCTGCAATAATATACTATATAATTGTGTGAGATTCTCCTCACTTATACAAGTTTGCTGCCTGTGCTTAACAGTGACAATGTTTTTCCAACAATTTTGTCAAGTGCCTGATGCTCAACAGGACAATCCATTTCCATTTTAAAATAATTCCTCACCTTGTGAACCTGCACTGATGAAATAATTACAAGGAGGAGACACAGGGAGGAGATTCTGGGGCTAGAACCCGCATGTTCCTGACTTCTCTAATTTATCAGCAGAGAACTAAACCAGTGCACTATCTCTGGTGTCAGGGGCCGGCCACAATTCTTCCACTGATGACATGTTCTTATTCCTGCTGGGAGTGACATCTACATTTGGTCTTATGGGGACAATTAGAAAACCCAGAGCTCTACCTTAGCTGGTGGTGTGGAGCTTAAGCAGTGGCTAAATACTGGGTGTCTTCTGTGCACACCCAGGTTCAAATCCTGATGTGTGACCTTGTCCAAAAAGATACTCTGCTATGTTGTGCTCATAGTGGTGTGGAGGCAGTGCAGTGAGCATATTTCTGCATAAGAAAGTTACTTATGTGAAGAAAGTTAGTTTTAGCAGCTGTCTCTTTTGAGACAGCTGTATTTATATTGCAGATTTCAGCAATATACACATCACTCAAACAGGTATCATAATCCATCACTCCATAGGTGGCACTTTGGGAAAGGGGGGAACTGCCCAAAGTCACCAGGAGAACAACATGGGGATTGGAACCCACATTGCATAGAAGTGATCCCTGTGCTCAACTCAGATCACACAAGCTGTGAGCCAGCTGCACCGCAGCTACTCAAGGGCACATTTATCACCTCTTTAAAGAAATGGGGTAATCTGACTTTCTACAAGAGAAACGTTCGATTGCATTGGTGCATGTCAGTGCGGTGGCTTAAGGGTTTAGTCCAGGTTTGGTATGAAGTTATCCCATGTGCCTGGGTTCGAGGCTTCCTGCATGCTGCTGGGGAGGTAGATGGTGTTCTCCTCATTTATACAAGTTTGTTGCCCATGCTTAATTGTGATGATGTTTTATCCAACAATTTTGTTAAGCAGCTGATGCTCAACAGGGCAATCAATGTATTTCTCATTTAAAAAAACCCTCACCTTGTGAACCTGCACTAGTGAAAAGATGAAACACGAGAAGATTCTGGGCATAGAACCCACATGTTCCTTGCTCTAATTTATCATAGAGAACTTTACCAGTGCGCTACCTCTGATGTCGAGAGCCGGCCACAAATTCTTCCATTGATGACGTTCTTATTCCTGGTGGAAATGACGTCTACATTTGGTGTTATGGGAACAATAAGAAAACCTAGAGATTATCCTGAGCTGGTGGTGTGGAGCTAAAGCAGTGTCTAACCAGTGAGTGTCATCTGTGCAGACCCTGGTTCAAATCCTGATGTGTGTCCTTGTTCAAAATGTCTTGTTAGGTGGTGTGGAGGCAGTGCAATGTGTATGATGCTGCATAATGAAAGTTACTTATGGGAAGAAAGTTAGTTTTGCAGCTGTCTCTTTCGAGACAGCTGTATTTATATTGCAGATTTCAGCAATATACTCATCACTCAAACAGGTATCATAATCCAGCACTCCATGGGTGGCAGTTTGGGAAAGGGGGGAGCTGCCCAAAGTCACCGGGAGGCCAATGTGGGGATTAGAACCCACATTGTACAGAAGTGATCCCTGCGCTCAACTCAGATCACGCAAGCTGTGAGCCAGCTGCACCACAGCTACTCAAGGAGATGTTTGTCACCCCTTTAAAGAGATGGAGTAATCTGACTTTGTACAAGAGAAACTTTAGATTGTGTTGGGGAATGATCGTGCTTTGCCTTGGACTAGGTTTGCTATGGAGTTATCCCATGTGCCTGTGTTCGAAGTTTGCTGCATGCCGCTCGTGTGGTAGATGGTGTTCTCTTATATGAAAATATTTTTCCAACAATTTTGTCAAGCGGCTGATACTCAATAGGGTGCTGCATTTCTCGTTTAAAATAATCCCTCACCTTGTGAACCTGCACTGGGGAAAGTTATAAAGGTGGAGACACAAGGAGGAGATCCTGGGGATAGAACCTGCATGTTCTTGACTTTTCTAATTTATCAGCAGAGAACTTTACCAGTGCGCTACCTTTGGTGTTGAGAGCCAGTAACAACTTCTTCCAAAGATGACATGTTATAATTCCTGCCAGAAGTAACGATCACAGAACATTATTGCAGATTTCAGAAATATACTTATCACTTAACCAAGTTTCACATTTTGTCACCCTGTAGGTGGCGCTCTATGGGGACAGCTGAATTTTGAGCACATAAGCTGTGAGTTGGCTACTTAGTGGCTCAACGGCTCCACCGGATCACATTCTTAACCTCATAAAAAAAAGCGCGGTTATTTGACATTCAACAGAAGTCACATTAGATGGAATGAGGGAAGACGTGCGCTGTGGCTGTGGCTCTGGATGGGGGGCTTAAGGCTTAGGCCAGGACCACTACAGTGTTAGTGCATGTCCCTCTATTAGATCAGTTTGGATCACAATGATATTTTAAAGACTTATGTACACAGACCCATATAATTCAATGCGGCCGTTCACACGGCTGTTGTTTCATGGACCGGGTGAAGGGTCCGTGAGAAAATAGGACATGTCAGAAGTTTGTCGAACGTTTAGCTGCACTTTATTTTTTTTATAACAGATAAAAAGACAAACAATCGAGCACAAAGCCAATTGCTGACCACGCGGGGCCGCTTAACACAAGATATCCAAAAACCGGCGTAGGTAAGAAATATTATGCACCA
The DNA here is from genome assembly GCF_050947455.1 of Rhinoderma darwinii. Lineage (NCBI taxonomy): Eukaryota > Metazoa > Chordata > Amphibia > Anura > Rhinodermatidae > Rhinoderma > Rhinoderma darwinii. The sequence continues at coordinate 103,030,179 of NC_134696.1, read as the reverse complement.
ATAACAGTAGATGAATAAAAGCAAAAAGAAAAATACAAAAAAAAACAAAATTGTGGAGACATAAACTTTATATAGTACAAAGTACAAAACGTGCTCGAGACCGGACTGCTTCATAAAACACGAGGAAAAGAAAGAGAAGACGACCGGTTACCTCCAATCAAGGGGTCGTCTGTCTGTCCTGGGAGATTCTTAGTAGCAGGATGGTATGTAGAGGGCAGACGATGCTTGGACGGTATGTAGTCCGGGGAGGGGACCCAGAGGAGGATCGTTTCAGGACTTAGGCCCTGTTCACACAGAGTTTTTTTTTGCAGGCAGAAAAGTTTGCTGCGTTTTTTGCATCATTTTTCACTCGCGGCCATCGAGTGCCGTGGTCAAAATGCGCCGCAAAAAACGCTTTCCCTGCCTCCCATTGATGCCTGAAGAAAGGGCATGTCGTTTTTTTTTTTCCCCTCTAGCGTTTTTTCTCGATCATGGGAATAAAACGCCTCCACCTCCCATTGACATCAATGGGAGGCGATTTTGGACTTTTTTTTTTAACATCCCAGATCCCGTCTATCTCCTTCTTACCTGCTTCCCAGAAACTATTCCAGGGCTGCTCAACCAAACGTCAGATAATGGACCTGGCGCAGAAAAACATCTCCAGCCGAGATTTTCGCTGCGTTTTTTACGGCCGTTTTTGGAGCTGTTTTTCTATAGAGTCGATGAAAAACGGCTTCAAAAATGGCTCAAGAACTGACCTGCACTTCTTTATGACGGGCGTTTCTTTACGCAGCAGTTCTTCCAAACAGCCACGCAAAAAAAACAAAAAACATCCCGTCGAAACAGAACGCCGTATTTCTCATTGAAATCAATGGGCCTCATGTATACTGCTGACCCTGTCTATGGAGGGATGCGTGAAGCGCAAAAAAATAGGACCTGTCCTATTTTTTAACTGACCCTTCACACGGCCAATTAGAAACAACCGCCGCGTGAACGGCCCCATTGAATTACGTAGGTCCGTGTGACGGCTGTTGTTTTAACGGCCGTCACGCGCACGATGATAAAAATTCTTCCTTTTCTCCTTATAGTTAAATTGATAATGATTTGTAATTTATGTATTTAGTATTAATAATAATATTTTATATTGTTGTTGTCATTATTATTATTTTTTATATTTTCTTATTTATTTTATTTCATGTTTTATTATTTGATACATTTATGTCAATACAAATATTGATAATATTTGTATTTTAATTATTTTATTTAGAATTGTTACGATGATTATCTGGATAATAAAGAAGAGGATGATGATGATGATGATGATGATGATGGTGGTGATGATGATGATGATGATGATGATGAGCGGGCGTCAGGCAGATTTTCCAATAATTTGAATGATCAGAAAATAATCTGAGTCCTGTTTTCAGGTAGAAGTGAGTGACACATGAGAATTTCCACCGTGTAATTACAAGTATCACTCATGAATCTTCCCAGTTCTGTTTATTACCCTCTACACGTCTTCAGCACGAGGAATTGAAAGTTTTATATTAGTAAATGAAAAAAAAAACAAAAAAAAAAAACGGTGGCTCTCCAGCTGTGGCAACACTACAACTCCCATCTTTCACCTTCGTTGGCTATGTTCTTACCATCACATGTTTCCCTTTTAAACGTAAAATATATAAAAAAACGATTTAAATTTGTTTAAAAGTGATTGATTTTGGAAGATGAGAAGGAAAAACATAAAAATGAAAAAACAAAAAATTTAAAAGAATCTTAAAGGGGACCTGTCACCAAAAAACCCCAACTATTTTTATATTGCCCTAATGGCACCATACGAAAGGCTGCTGGAGTATGAGTAATCAGTGATTGGTCAGTCAACTAATCCCCCTCAGCCAATCAACACTTTTAGGACTTCTTTTAGATACCCTAATATAAAGCGCTGTCCCCTTTAACAGATTTTCTGTTAGTCAGTGGCAGTAATAGATGTTCTCAACTAATTTGACCTGTTTATATAAATACTGTAATTAAAGATTGCCAGATATTGGCTGCTTCATATGGGTGGAGTTGCCCTTTAAATGTTCCTTTAAGATGAACCATTGACATAGATAAAGGCCCTGCTTCAAAAATTGTTCAAGCTCAAATCCCAAAAATTATGTTTTTGACTGGGTTGCCACATTGTAGTGAATCATGTATTAATCTGGAAGTAAACATGACCTCATTGTATATTCCCAGGTGTAATATATATATATACTTAACCCCTTCCCGCCGCAGCCATTTTTCAGATTTTCATTTTCGTTTTTTCCTCCCCACCTTCCAGAAGCCATAACGTCTTTATTTTTCCGTCGATATATAGTCCTATGAGGGCTTGATTTTTGCGGGACGAGTTGTAGTTTTTTGTAGCGCCATTTATTTTGCCGTATAATGTACTAGGAAACGGGAAAAAAAATATTTGTGGGGTAAAAAATTAAATAAAAAAACTGCGATTCCTCCATGTTTTCTTTTGCGCTTCGTTTTTACAGAATTCACTGTGCAATTAAAACGACATGTTAACTTTATTCTGCAGGTCAATACGATTACGGCGATACCAAATATATATATGTTTTTTTCTATATTTTACAACTTTTACCAGTAAAAACCTAAGTGTAAAAAAGAAAATTTATTTTGTGTCGCCAAATTCTGAGAGCCACAACTTTTTTATTTTTCCGTTGATTACGCGGTATGAGGGATTATTCTTTGCGGGATGAGCTGTAGGTTTTAAATGATACTATTTTGGTGTACATGCGACGTTTTGATCACTTTTTATTTCATTTTTTCTGGGAGATGAGGCGACCAAAAAATAGAGATTCTGGCGTTTACAATTTTTTTTTTCGGCGTTCACCGTGCGGGATAAATAATGATATATTGTGATAGTTCAGACTTTTACGGACGCGGCGATACCAATTATGTTTGTTTATTTTTATTTTTTTACTGTGCTCTAGGGGGAAAATGGGAAAAGCTTTTTTTTTGAACTTTTAATATTTTTATTTTATTTTTACAGTATTTTTAGTATATCGTGATTCTGACAGGCCGGAGGCAGCGCTTAATAGGAGCACAAAGATGGCGGACCTGGGGGTCTTATATTAGGCCCCCAGGCAGCCATAGCAAACATCGCCCCCCCCGCGATTGCGTTGCGGAGGGCGCGATGAGCTGTTAGAGGGGGTCGCCCCCCTCTTTCTAACGATTTAAATGCTGCGGTTGCTATTGACCTACAGCGCGATCCCGCTCGTTACTCTGAAGTGTTGGCTGTAACATAAAGCCGACACCGGCATCGTATGGACCGGGTTCACTCCGTTAGCCCGCTCCATACTTCCCCTACCCGACTTTGGCGTATGGATACGTCAAATGTTGGGAAGGGGTTAATATAATTATTCACTAATTCAATGTTACATTTATTATTATTATTATTGTTTTTATTATTATATTAATTATTTATTATTATTGTTTTTTTATTCTTCTTATTATTACTATTATTATTATTTTTACTATTATTATTTTATTATTATTATTATTATTTTATTATTATTATTATTACTATTATTTTTATTATTATTATTATTATTTTATTATTATTATTATTACTATTATTATTACTATTATTATTATTATTTTTACTATTATTATTATTATTATTATTACTATTATTATTATTTTTACTATTATTATTATTTTTACTATTATTATTTTATTATTATTGTTATTATTATTATTTTATTATTATTATTATTATTATTGTTATTATTATTATTTTATTATTATTATTATTATTATTACTATTATTATTATTATTACTATTATTATTATTTTTACTATTATTATTTTATTATTATTATTTTTATTATTATTATTATTATTACTATTATTATTATTATTATTATTTTTATTATTATTATTATTATTATTGTTATTATTATTATTTTATTATTATTATTATTATTATTACTATTATTATTATTATTACTATTATTATTATTTTTACTATTATTATTTTATTATTATTATTTTTATTATTATTATTATTATTACTATTATTATTATTATTATTTTTATTATTATTATTATTATTATTATTATTATTATTATTATTATTGCTTATTGTTTTTTTTTTACATGAAGAATTTCTTACAATGATACAGTGTAACAAAAATGTTATATTCTGAAGGGTTAAGGGAAGGACTCATGTGTGTATCATTACTGAGAAAACATTTTATAACTAAAAAAAAATAGTTACCCATCTAAAGCACAAAATATATCATAAAAATTAACATTAAAAATAAAAAAAATAATTTAAATTCTTAAAACATTTCTTTTAGTGCCGTGTTCTTTGTTTACTAATAAATGTGATATATTATATTTTATATTGTCATGGGATATAGAAGACTGTCAGGGACGGAAAAACTGTGAAACACAAGATCTGCTGGAGTTTTCTGCACGTACGTCGCAGGTGCGGCTGCAAATACAGAACTGGAGTATTTTTCTCATTGATGTCAGGAAGCTGAAAGAAAGGCTCAAGAATAATGTCAGAGACAGGGAATGCTGCCTTTTCACTCACTTTATCTAGATATGACATTTACACCTGTACGGAGGAGTTGTCAGAAACGGAAGCGTCTGGAAATGAGGTAACGTTTATTTATAGGACCCGTCTGATTATATTGTATAATGTGATAGATGTAAAAACAACATAAATAGAATCATGTAAAAGAAGACAAGGTAATAGATTATAATGTAATAAATAATATCCGAATACTGATGGTTATAATCTGAACTCCTTATAATATAATAGTTTCTTCCTAGTAATGCAGCGGTGACAGAGCGAGCGCTGCCTCTACATGGCTGCGGGTGACGTCATCCTCAGACGCTGCTGGTTCTGCACTTCCTCCATGTTCCTTCCACCAGCGGGCTACTCGCCGTGACTCACAATTGGAAAAATCTACCCGTGAGGTCAGAAATTTCCTGTGTCTCACTTCTTTCTACCGCAGAGCTGGGTGATGTCTCAGCGCGGAATCCATCTTCTTATTGGAGGGCAAGAGCGGAAGAGGAAGTGTGTGCGACAGACCCGGAACGCTGCGCGCCGCGTCCACAACACGACTGATTTATCTCTAGTGACGTCTCAGCCCAGCAGACAGTATCACACATGATAGGATTAGATACAGCGGCCCAGCAGACAGTATCACACATTATAGGATTAGATATACAGCTCAGCAGACAGTATCACACATCATAGGATTAGATACATGGCTCAGGATCACACATGATAGGATTAGATACAGGGCTCAGCAGACAGTATCACACATGATAGGATTAGATACACAGCTCAGCAGACAGTATCACACATGACAGGATTAGATATACAGCTCAGCAGACAGTATCACACATGATAGGATTAGATACAGGGCTCAGCAGACAGTATCACACATGATAGGATTAGATACACAGCTCAGCAGACAGTATCACACATGATAGGATTAGATACACAGCTCAGCAGACAGTATCACACATGATACGATTAGATACACAGCTCAGCAGACGGTATCACACATGATAGGATTAGATACAGGGCTCAGCAGACAGTATCACACATGATAGGATTAGATACACGGCTCAGCAGACAGTATCACACATGATAGGATTAGATACAGCAGCTCAGCAGACAGTATCACACATGATAGGATTAGATACAGAGGCTCAGCAGACAGTATCACACATGATAGGATTAGATACAGCTCAGCAGACAGTATCACACATGATAGGATTAGATATACAGCTCAGCAGACAGTATCACACATGATAGGATTAGATACACAGCTCAGCAGACAGTATCACACATGATAGGATTAGATACACAGCCCAGCAGACAGTATCACACATGATAGGATTATATACAGGGCTCAGCAGACAGTATCACACATGATAGGATTAGATACAGGGCTCAGCAGACATCAGACATGATAGGATTAGATACACAGCTCAGCAGACAGTATCACACATGATAGGATTAGATACACAGCTCAGCAGACAGTATCACACATAATAGGATTAGATACACAGCTCAGAAAACAGCATCACACAGGATAGGCTTAGATACACAGCTCAGCAGACAGTATTACACATGATAGGATTAGATACACAGCTCAGCAGACAGTATCACACATGATAGGATTAGATACATGGACCCAGCAGACAGTATCACACATGGTAGGATTAGATACAGGGCTCAGCAGACAGTATCACACATAATAGGATTAGATACACAGCTCAGAAAACAGTATCACATATGATAGGATTAGATACACAGCTCAGAAGACAGTATCACTTATTATAGGATTAGATACACAGCTCAGCAGACAGTATCACACATAATAGGATTAGATACACAGCTCAGAAAACAGTATCACACAGGATAGGCTTAGATACACAGCTCAGCAGACAGTATTACACATGATAGAATTAGATACACAGCTCAGCAGACAGTATCACACATGATAGGATTAGATACAGGGCTCAGCAGACAGTATCACACATGAGAGGATTAGATACACAGCTCAGCAGACAGTATCAGACATGATAGGATTAGATACAGAGGCTCAGCAGACAGTATCACACATCATAGGATTAGATACACGGCTCAGCAGACAGTATCACACATGATAGAATTAGACACACAGCTCAGCAGACAGTATCACACATGATAGGATTAGATACAGCAGCTCAGCAGACAGTATCACACATGATAGGATTAGATACACAGCCCAGCAGAGAGTATCACACATGATAGGATTAGATACACAGCTCAGAAGACAGTATCACACATGATAGGATTAGATACCACGGCTCAGCAGAGAGTATCACACATGATAGGATTAGATACAGGGCTCAGCAGACAGTATCACACATGATAGGATTAGATACATGGCTCAGCAGACAGTATCACACATGATAGGACTAGATACACAGCAGACAGTATCACACATGATAGGATTAGATACACAGCCCAGCAGACAGTATCACACACGATAGGATTAGATACACAGCCCAGCAGACAGTATCACACACGATAGGATTAGATACACAGCCCAGCAGACAGTATCACACATGATAAGATTAGATACACGGCTCAGCAGACAGTATCACACATGATAAGATTAGATACACGGCTCAGCAGACAGTATCACACATGATAGGATTAGATACACGGCTCAGCAGACAGAATCACACATGATAGGATTAGATACACAGCTCAGCAGACAGAATCACACATGGTAGGATTAGTTACAGCGACTCATCAGACAGTATCACACATGATAGGATTAGGTACAGGGCTCAGCAAACTGTAACACACATGAGAGGATTAGATACAGGGCTTAGCATACAGTATCACACATGATAGGATTAGATACACAGCCCAGCAGACAGTATCACACATGATAAGATTAGATACAGCGGCTCAGCAGATAGTATCACACATGATAGGATTAGATACACAGCTCAGCAGACAGTATCACACAAGGTAGGATTAGTTACAGCGACTCATCAGACAGTATCACACATGATAGGATTAGATAGACGGCTCAGCAGACAGTATCACACATGATAGGATTAGATACAAGGCTCAGCAGACAGTATCACACATGATAGGATTAGATACACGGCTCAGCAGACAGTATCACACATGATAGGATTAGATACATGGCTCAGCAGACAGTATCACACATGATATATGCTTAGATACAGCACCTTAGCAGATAGTATCACACATGATAGGATTATATACAGCGGCTCAACAGACAGTATCACACATGATAGGATTAGATACAGCGGCTCAACAGACAGTATCGCACATGATAGGATTAGATAGACGGCTCAGCAGACAGTATCACACATGATAGGATTAGATACACTGCTCAGCAGACAGTATCACACATGATAGGATTAGATAGACGGCTCAGCAGACAGTATCACACATGATAGGATTAGATACATGGCTCAGCAGACAGTATCACACATGATATGCTTAGATACAGCACCTTAGCAGATAGTATCAAACCCCTCAGCAGTTTTTTTTTCTTGAATATCTTGCAGTAGTTCTAATGGAAAATTCCTGTCAAACAAATTCATAAAATACCTAGAAAAAATGTTTTATTTAATGAAATAATTTGATGAAGGGTACGAATTTATTTTGATAATAAAATAACAGATAAGAGGCAGCACTGACTGCGGTGCACAGATAAGCTGATTATATGTAATGTCTCACCTCAGCTCCCTCAGTATACAGGGGTGTAGAAGAAAAGGGCTTTTACCAATCATTCTCATTAGCCATTAATATATTTGATTTCATATCGGTTTTCTGTGCTCTGCAGTGCGGTGGATACAGGTTTTCAGTACTATATGCTTGTAGACTGTTATGTATTGGTCCTGCCTCAGGGCAGAACATCTGCCCATTGATTTCAATGGGAAAAACGGCGTTCTGCTCTGACGGGTCGTTTTTTTTATGTGGCTGTTTTGAAAAACGGCCGCGAAAAAGAAGTGCAGGTCACATCTTGGGACGTTTTTGGAGCTGTTTTTCATAGACTCTATAGAAAACAGCTCCAAAAACGGCCGAAAAAAATGCAGAGAAAATGGCGAGTGGCTTAGATAACGTCTGAAAATCAGGAGCCGTTTTCCCTTGAAGCTCCGTATTTTCAGACGTTTTTGAGTTTGCGTGTGAACATCGCCTTATACTTTATTTTATTGTTATTTAGAAACTAAAAAAAAAATAAAAAATATTCATTATTTTTTTTTCTTTTTGTACAATTAATCTCTAAAATTTATGAAAGAAAAAAAAAACGGTAAAAAAAAAAAAAGTTATGAAAAATATCTCTGTGTTTTGCTGCCCTTGTGCCATGTGCGTGGTTGGCAGAAGCTGGCACTTCATGTTGTTGTGGTGGTTTTAAGGTTGAGTTATTCTGGGCGGCCGGCTTCCTCCAGGTGAGCAGCGGCGCCCAAAATTGATCTATTTTTTCTTTTTAAATCTTTTTTAAGAACACAAAAAAAAACATCCGTAAATATCCAACCGCACAGAAGGAGCCAAAATGAATGAAACCCTTTATGTCTGCACTTTATCTGCTATGTTATATGGTACCTGTGGGGGGCACTGTTCTGGTACCTAGGGTAGTGGGGTACATTTTTTTTCTTATTGTATTAGTAGCTGCCAGGAACCTGCTTTGAATTCACATTGTCAGGAGCTATAAATAATGTATGGAGGCATGGGGCGGGGGGGGGGGGCATGAGGGTGACCCCCATAGAAAAAAAGAACATTCTATCAGAACATGTTTTTTTACAGATTGATTACATTTTTTGTTCAATTTTGAGGCTCCAGTTTCTTTTTGTTTTTTTTTAATTCTTAAAGCACTAATATTAAAAACTAGTAATGTCTCGGTATTATGTCAATCTTTGCTGACACCTGCTGGTGATATTGGGTAATGCATTGAATAAATGAAGTTTAAAGTATATTTAATGCACCGATATAAGGTCTGCGGTGCTGCACGTGCAGACAAGTTAATAGCAGAGCTGAGTGAGGTAAGTGGTTAAATAGGTCACATTGGATGTGGACCATGAGTGAGGTTGTAGCGGATACGGGTCCCTAAAATGTTTAAAGGAGAGGTAATGCATTCCGGAGTACAGGTGCAGCAGGAGAGAAGTCCTGGAGGCAAGTGTAATGAAAGAGGTCTATAATGATAGCTAAGGTAAGCAGATAGATAGAGATGAAGCGAAAGGCGCAGCATGGTGGACAGCTTTATAGAGATTTTCTTTAATTGTTTTCTAGAAGAGACTTGTAACGGCTGTACAGAACCGAGATGTTAAGAATATGTTTATATCAAGATCTGAATTATTGTCATTCATCAAAAATGTTAAATAATGTGATTATTTGAGAATTGATGTTGAAAAATGTAAATATTTTAAATAAACTTTTCCTAAATGTTTTTAAAATATAATACAGCCTCTTAAAGGGACAGCCCCTTTCCAGATACCCTATTAGGACATTAGCCCTGGATTTGGAGGACCACAGATATCCATAGAAGTCAATGGTGTTCTTATTGATAGGAGAGTGGGTGCCCTGCCATTCCTTGTTTCACCTGTGGAGGTGCTACAGGAGAATACATTTTTTTTTCCATATTGATTCACTAGTTGATCTGGGGATCACAGCAATAGTACCATGTATAACCAGCCTGACTAATGGAGGGGTTTGGGGGGGGGGGGGGGGGCAGAAGAAGTGAAAAGGGGATTTCCAAACCTGGGCCCTAGAAATGTCTTTAGAAGTAAAACAGATTTAAGATCATGAACACAGAGCGGCCATGACGCTTGGAGGGAAAAATCATCTGAGGGACGGAGCGCAAATCTAAATCGTGATCGTTTCCTAATTGTTATGGGCTGTGGTTTCCTGCACACAACATGCCGGGGACTGGGCACATTGTGCTGTATCTAAGCCAAGTGTGATACAGTATGAGGCAGGGTGGATTTCCTGCGTATCACACCATTGTCAGTGCCAGGAGAAAGTGCAACTATAAAGAGCTGAAAACCATAAAGACTTGCAAAGAAAAGGTAAAACACGGAGGCCTTAAAGTTTGTGTCCCCCTAGACGCCATTTAAGAAAAAAAAAAAATAGGTAAAAAATGTTGTGCTTAATTTCTTAAAGGGGTTGTCCAGTCCCTGAAAATCGATGGCCTATTCTCAGGACAAGCCATTAATATTTGATCGTCGCGGTCCGACTGTCAGGACCCCTGCTGATCAGCTGTTTTGAAGGGGCCACATCGTTCGTACGAGCGCTGCTTCCCCTTCATTTCGGTCACTGCTCACACTGTGAATTGCCAACACAGCAGTAGTGTCGGTTCACAGTATTACAACCTTCACCCATTGCTCTATGGGAGCTATATATGCCTGTATGTAGTGAGCTCCCCTTTAGTGGTGGCTGCAGGGAGCAGAATCCTATCATGTAACACTATAGGAGCTGTATGTATCTGTATGTAGTGAGCTACCCCTAGTGGTGACTGTAGGCTGCAGAATGTTATCATGTGACTCTATTGGAGCTGTATATATCTTTTTATATTGAGCTCCCTCTAGTGGGGGCTGCAGGCAGCAGAAAGTTATCATGTAACTCTATGGGAGCTGTATATATCTGTATGTAGTGAGATCCCTCTAGTGTTGGCTACAGGCAGCAGAATGTTATCATGTAAACCTACGGGAGCTATATGTAACTATGTAGTGAGCTCCCCTAGTGGTGGCTGCAGGCAGCAGAATTGAATCATGTAACTCTATGGGAGCTCTATATATCTGTATGTAGTGAGCTCCCTCTAGTAGTGGCTGCAGGCAGCAGAATGTTCTCATGTAACTCTATGGGAGCTGTATATATCTGAATGCAGTGAACTCCCCCTAGTAGTGGCTGCAGGCAGCAGAATGAGGTCATGCAACTCTATGGGAGCTGTATATATCTGAATGTAGTGAACTCCCCCTAGTAGTGGCTGCAGGCAGCAGAATGTTGTCATGTAACTATATGGGGGCTATATATATATATATATATATATATATATATACATACATATATATATATATATATATATATATATATATCTATCTATCTATCTGTATGTACTGAGCTTCCCCTAGTGGTAGTTGCAGACAGCAGAATATGATCATGTATCTCTATGGGAGCTGTATATATCTGTTTGTAGTGACCTCCCCTAGTGGTGATTGCAGGTAGAAGAATGTTATCATGTAACTCTAAGGGTATGTGCACACACACTAATTACGGACGTAATTCGGGCGTTTTTGCCCCGAATTACGTCCGAAAATAGCGCCTCGATAGCGTTGACAAACATCTGCCCATTGAAAGCAATGGGCAGACGTTTGTCTGTTCACACGAGGCGTATATTTACGCGCCGCTGTCAAATGACGGCGCGTAAATAGACGCCCGCGTCAAAGAAGTGACCTGTCACTTCTTGGGGCGTAATTGGAGCCGTTATTCATTGACTCCAATGAATAGCAGCGCCAATTACGTCCGTAATGGACGCAGCGTTCAAGCGCCTCCACATGCCGTTATGGCTGAAATTACGGGGATGTTTTCAGGCGGAAACATCCCCGTAATTTCAGCCGTAACGGACGCTGTCGTGTGAACATACCCTAAGGGAGATGTATATATTTGTATATGTAGTGAGCTCCCGTAGTGGTGACTGCATGCAGCAAAATGGGATAATGTAACTCTATGGGAGCTGTATATATCTGTATGTAGTGAGCTCCCTCTAGTGGTGGCTGCAGGCAGAAGAATGTTGTCATGTAACTCTATGGAAGCTGTATATATTTGTATGTTGTGAGCTCCCTCTAGTGGTAGCTGAAGGCAACAGAATGATGTCATGGAACTCTATGGAAGCTGTATATATCTGTATGTAGTTGACTCCCCCTAGTGGTGGCAGTAGGCAGCAGAATGTTATCATGTATCACTATGGGAGCTGTATATATCTGTATGTAGTGAGCTCCCTCTAGTGGTGGCTGCAGGCAGCAGAATGATGTCATGTAACTCTATGGGAGCTTTATATATCTGTTTGTAGTGAGCTTCCCCTAGTGGTGGCTGCAGGCAGCAGAATGTTATCATATATCTCCATGGGAGCTGTATATATCTGTATGTAGTGAGCTCCCTCTAGTTGTGGCTGCAGGCAGCAGAATGATGTAATGTAACTCTATGGGAGCTATATATATCTGTATGTAGTGAGCTTCCCCTAGTGGTAGTTGCAGGCAGCAGAACATGATCATGTATCTCTATGGGAGCTGTATATATCTGTATGTAGTAGGCTCCCCCTAGTGGTGGCTACAGGCAACAGAACATTATCATGTATCACTATGGGAGCTGTATATATATCTGTATGATGTGAGCTCCCTTTAGTGGTGGCTGCAGGCAGCAGAATATGATCATGTATCTCTATGGGAGCTGTATATATCTGTATGTAGTGAGCTCCCCCTAGTGGTGGCTACAGGCAGCAGAACATCATCATGTATCACTATGGGAGCTGTATATATCTGTATGTAATGAGCTCCCTCTAGTGGTGGCTGCAGGCAGCAGAATATGATCATATATCTCTATGGGAGCTGTATATATCCGTATGTAGTGAGCTCCCCCTAGTGGTGACTGCAGGCAGTCAGAATTTTATCATGTAACTATGTCTTTGCAGGGAATGTGGAGCTCTGTATCAGAAAAATGGAGCTCCGGCCACCGTATAAATATATTATAAGATTAATCAGAACAGAATGTTGGACATAAAAAGGACATGGTGATAAAAGGTGGGGATTCACTATAAAGAGGGACCATCATGTGAGGTGTGGATTCTATTTCCAGGAATCCAGAAGAATTGTTTGTGCAGCTCTGGATGTGACTAGAGCATAACACATGATGTTGTTCAAGTTCAGCAATATGTATGCAAAGTCTATGTATATACATGTAGCTTTATATAACCTTGAGTGTTATGTGCTTTGTTCTCCAGTCACATCTAGAGCTGCATCCAGAATTGTAATTTTTTTTTCTGAAGAGCCTGAGCAATTACATCACATGGTAGTGCCATCAACATAGTCTAAGCCTTAGGGGCATTTGGTAGAGCATTGTGGGTCCCAATCAGGACCCTGGGAAAACTGGGGGATAGTCTCATACAGTAAGTGAGCTGACGGCCATTACCACATGACAGGGAAGCGTGACTAAGCCCCCACATTTATGGGTGACTGTATGACTTTTATGCACAGAATTTTCCGTAGAATTGTCTGCGCAGAACTTTCTATCTCGTGTTTTTGTATCTCTCGCAGGGTGTGAATGACTTCCGGAGTCCACTCTGCTGGTACAGGATGCTGGTCAGTATCGTTTCTCTTTATTAACCCCAAGAAATTATTATATAGTTCTGCAACTTCCTAATAGACTTTGTGTTTACATTTTTCACTATTTTCCAGATCTCTGCTTACTGTCATTGAATGAGAACCTTCCCCATCCTGTTCCTGTACAACGGCTCATTACAAGAGAGGGCTCTGATACATTGTGGCAAGTTCACGCTCTGTGTGTGAGCAGGAAAAAATCAGGGCAGGGCTGGATTCAAACAGAATTATTTCTGTTCACTGACAGCTGGCACAGGTCTTGAAAATGGCGAGGAATCAAAACACAAAGTCTGCTAGAAATTTGAAGAACTTTTCATTGTACAAAGATTAAGCTGTTAATCTCTGTTATCATCCAGTCCTGATCATTGTGCAAATTCTATACAGTAGATGACCCCGAAGATCGCACGCAGCATTTTTATTGATGATGATGATGATGATGATAATGACAGCTTTTATATATCTTTTTAATCTTACCCTTTACAATCACTTTTTTTCTTCTGTTCTCCTGTGACACTTTAGCACTGTCCATCCTGAGCTTCCTGGTTCATGAATAGAATGCAAAAACTACAGTGAAGACTGACACATACATAGGCAGGGCAGTAGAAGGGAGAGAGCAGAGAGCATGTAGTTCTATATGATATTGCAGACTTCTATGACATTCAGGATCTATAGGGGCTGGGTGTCAACCCCCTATAGATACTTTCATGACTCCCTTTAATAACTGTCACCCAGCATTCGTTACCCAATTGGGAAAACAAGATAACTAACGGAGGCGAATATTAGAGGATGACATTTCTGGAGGTACTCTCAGGGACACAGAGGGCCCTGGGCAATTGTTTCTCGATTTTGCACCTCATCAGCCTCAAAGCATGCAGAAAAAATACCCCCATACTTTTAGCAAGCGCACATGCTGATCCCATAGGGGGCAGCAGAGAGATGTGAAGTCTTGAAGTCTGGGAGCGTAAAGATAACCAACAGAATTTTGAATGCAGCTTTGGATGTAACTGGAGTATAAGACAAATCAAATATTTGCCAATTTACTCAACATTCCATGTAGACTTAAAGGGGCAGTACACTTTTCCTGAAATGAAGCATGGAGCTGTTCTTTGTAGTGACGCTGATCTCTAGCTAAGTTTCCCAATTGGTAGAAGCCCCCAATTACCTTCATATACCCTAACGGGGGTCCCCTACAAAAGTAATAATGAATCACAGGTCAGCAATGGATTCCGGCCAATGAGAAGCGTGCAGCTCGCTGACAGTATAGATGGAGGAAGTTCGCACATTTCTGACTACGGTTGACGCGTCTACTCTTCTTAGTTCCCCCTCGTAGGTTTTTGAGGGGGATGACATCAACCGGCAGTGACATCCTGTCTTACAAGCACAAGGTTCAGCGGTGGGGGGCAGCGCGGAGAGAACTGCAGACAGGAAGACAATGATGGGGATCCTGCCGCTCGTCTTGTGCACGTTCCTCTTCTGGCTTCCAGGGGGTAAGGAGCCCTTCATTTTGGTTTATCATAAGGGGGGGGGGGGGTCACAAGGGATACATCAATATAACTGGTCTGAGCCAATCACAGAGGAGGTAGAGTTATTGTATTTCTGTTTTTGAGGTATTTGCTTTTGTAATTGTTACTTAAAGTGTCCATTGGTTTTTGCGTGGTCTTCGCTCATACGAGACTGTAGGGCCCCTTTAAAGGTCTGCATTTTAATTCTACGATGACCCTATGAAATTAAACTGGCTGTACGGTTTGGGGGTCACTTTAAATATTATAGGGGATCCGGTTATGTTCTCAGGTGATGGCACCTCCAGGGCAGCGGCGGGGACTCTGCCCCCCCCCCTCCCGCAGCTCCTGCCCAGTAATGAAGGGATTCTGATCTGTGTTATAATATTTAAAGTGACCCCAACCCTCAGAGCTTCATGTTGTATAATCTGTATTGTATAAGAACTCTGATTACTGATAATGTAGTAGATGATACCTGCAGTCCTATGTAACACCACAGATAACAGTGATAACTCTCTGAGTACAGATAATGTAGTAGATGTTACCTGCAGTCCTATGTAACACCACAGATAACAATGATAATGCTCTGAGTACAGATAATGTAGTAGCGTTACCTGCAGTCCTATGTAACACCACAGATAACACAGTGATAACTCTCTGAGTACAGATAATGTAGTAGCGTTACCTGCAGTCCTATGTAACACCACAGATAACACAGTGATAACTCTCTGAGTACAGATAATGTAGTAGATGTTACCTGCAGTCCTATGCAACACCACAGATAACACACAGTGATAACTCTCTGATTACAGATAAATCAGTAGTGTTACCTGCAGTCCTATGTAATACCACAGATAACACAGTGATAACTCTCTGAGTACAGATAATGTAGTAGATGTTACCTGCAGTCCTATGTAATACCACAGATAACACAGTGATAACTCTCTGAGTACAGATAATGTAGTAGATGTTACCTGCAGTCCTATGTAACACCACAGATAACACAGTGATAACTCTCTGAGTACAGATAATGTAGTAGATGTTACCTGCAGTCCTATGTAACACCACAGATAACACAGTGATAACTCTCTGAGAACAGATAATGTAGTAGTGTTACCTGCAGTCCTATGTAACACCACAGATAACACAGTGATAACTCTGATTACAGATAATGTAGTAGTGTTACCTGCAGTCCTATGTAACACCACAGATAACACAGTGATAACTCTCAGTACAGATAATTTAGTAGTTTTACCTGCTGAGTCGTGTATCTAATTCTATCATGTGTGGTACTGTCTACTGTATCTAAGCCTCTCATGTGTGGTACTGTCTACTGTATCTAAGCCTCTCATGTGTGATACTGTCTGCTGTATCTAAGCCTCTCATGTGTGATACTGTCTGCTGTATCTAAGCCTCTCATGTGTGATACTGTCTGCTGTATCTAAGCCTCTCATGTGTGATACTGTCTGCTGTATCTAAGCCTCTCATGTGTGATACTGTCTGCTGTATCTAAGCCTCTCATGTGTGATACTGTCTGCTGTATCTAAGCCTCTCATGTGTGATACTGTCTGCTGTATCTAAGCCTCTCATGTGTGATACTGTCTGCTGTATCTAAGCCTCTCATGTGTGATACTGTCTGCTGTATCTAAGCCTCTCATGTGTGATACTGTCTGCTGTATCTAAGCCTCTCATGTGTGATACTGTCTGCTGTATCTAAGCCTCTCATGTGTGATACTGTCTGCTGTATCTAAGCCTCTCATGTGTAATACTGTCTGCTGTATCTAAGCCTCTCATGTGTAATATTGTATAATGTATCTAAGCCTCTCATGTGTGATACTGTCTGCTGTATCTAAGCCTCTCATGTGTGATACTATATGATGAATGCCTTAAAAAACCCACAAGTTTCCTGTAAGTTCTGGGGTCCGTGAGTGCGGATGTTTTTACACCTATGGTTTTCTTGTTACTGATGGGGTCTGACTGGACAACAAAGTTAATACAATATTATAATTATATATCCAGATATTATTTTACCTTCTATATATAAAATCCCGCTCA
The DNA here is from genome assembly GCF_050947455.1 of Rhinoderma darwinii. Classification (NCBI taxonomy): domain Eukaryota; kingdom Metazoa; phylum Chordata; class Amphibia; order Anura; family Rhinodermatidae; genus Rhinoderma; species Rhinoderma darwinii. Next base: position 103,012,729 of record NC_134696.1, on the reverse strand, counting down.
CACAATGTGACAGAAAAATATGCAGGTTTTTTTTTTGAGTAATTCACTGGAGTTTTTCCTCGCTGTCTTAAATGGGCAAAAACTGAAAACCGTGATCATAGTTTTTCAATGTGGCGCGGTGATTTTCCATAGAAGCAGTTTCAGTGCGAACGCTACATATAAAAAAGGCCAAAAACATATAAATATATATATATACAGTATAAAAGCAGTAAAAATTTGGTGCAAATGCCCTTTGGTCCCCGGTTGCCAGCATCGTGCCGGACGGTGGGTCCAGTACAGCAGGTTCCAGCACATTACACAATTTTGCAGCTTTAATAATCAAATATAAAAGTGATGAAATAATTAGTTGTGACCTGAGCTTTAATTCATGATTGGACAAAAAAAAAATTCCGGAGATGTGACATTCAGGGCTGTGCGCTGGGGATCTTTGTGTAGGCTGGCCTGCGGCTAATACTAAAACTCAATATTGTGGAACCAGACTCACGACCTACCGTACAAGAGAGGGAGAAGGGGGTGAGATGATTCTGCTGTATAGATATATGACCCCCCTTTATAAGATGTCACATTAAGGGTACCCCCCATCTACGGGCGGCATGTAATAGAGAAGGAGGAGCCGAGCAGATCGATATATAGCTCCGTGGGAAAATATTTAGTATAACTTGTAATTTCTTGATTTAAATTTCTTCTCCCTCTGATCTTGAGTCCAGGAGGCGGTCCCAATCGATGATCGCCAGCCTTCCTGTAGAAGTTAAGTCCGCCTCCTGGACTCAAGAGCTAAGAGGGAGCCAGAGTTCAATTGGATAAATCGCAAGTTCAACTAAATCTTTTCCCACAAACCTATATATCAATCTGCTCAGCTCCTCCTGCTCTGTAACATGCAGCCATACAATCGTGTAGCTAAAAAAGCTTAAAAAAGGGGCAATTGTAACCGGACCTCAACATTTTAAGGGCTCATAGTCCATACAGCTACATAAAAAAGCAGGATGTGATCCTAAATACACTAATCACGTATATAGATGTCGTATAGCATTTCATCATAAAATATGGTGTCATCCTGGTTAGGTCAGTGGTCTCAAGCAGCTGTCAGGGTATGTTGAGAGTTGTAGTTTTGAAATAGTTAAAAGCCACAGATTGCGGACCACTGGGTTAGGCGATGGGCCCAGGCAAATGTTTAACACCAGGGTCCACAATTAAAACTATTACACAATGACATTATAGCTATATACAGTACATACCCCTGAACCTCCATTCTTTACACTGCAGGCTGATTATAGAGAACAGGGAAATGGAGAAAAATACTAACAAGATTGCAAATGGAGATGTTTCACCTTTTCTTTTTTGTTTTTGTTTCAGCACTTGCAGCACCACCAGAGACAGGTAAATGTTCTATAACATCATGTCTGGAATGTATAGCTTGCAATTGTTACCATTGTTGTTTATGTTTATAAAAGAATTCATCATGTATAATTAGGCTGCCAAGTTTCCACCTGCATCATCCTATAATTGTTTTCCTAGGTGCCTACTTATAGATAGACAGAGAGACACAGATAGATAGATAGATAGATAGATAGATAGATAGATAGATAGATAGATAGATAGATAGATAGATATGAGATAGATAGATGGATGGATGGATGGATGGATGGATGGATGGATGGATGGATAGATAGATGGATAGATAGATATGAGATAGATAGATAGATAGATAGATAGATAGATAGATAGATAGATAGATAGATAGATAGATAGATAGATAGATAGATAGATAGACAGATAGATAGACAGATAGATAGATAGAACTTTATCTCTGCAGGGAAATTATTTTGTTTTTCACAACTCCCAATTTACAAAATACATAACCAAACAAGGAGAAACATTACCATTTCAAAAACACAAATAATATATGAATAAATACAATAAAAAAAACCCTGATAAAAATAAATAATTACTGCTCCTTTAGCACAGACTTATGTAGCAAAGCAGCATTGGACTGGAGTACCTGGGTCCATTGGAGTTCTGATGGCCCATCCTCCAGCTACAACTCCACGCTTACACTCCTATCTTGTCTCTCATCATTGCACACGCAGATCATATAATGATCATCACTAACATCCAATAGATTACTAGTAAAGTAATCCAAAAAATCCAGTTAGTGATTTTCTTTCGATGGAGGTTTCCCTAGTAGACCTCATGGCCCTCTGGTTATTGCATCAACACCTGGACTCATCCTCTGGTCCTCTGGTGGGCCAGTCTGATCAGAAGGTTAAAGTAGTACAAGAGCTGCTGTCATCAGATGGTCCATTTTCCAGTGGTGGTCTGAGGATGAGGGTTGATGTCCTCCACTGGTCTTAAGGTGATTTACCGGAGGTGCTGCTCATCATCCATATCAACTCTTTTTGTCTTACAGACCCAGCTTGTGGAGACTGTTACCGGATTGATACCACAACCCTGATCGGGGTGGTCATCGGAGACGTTGCCTTAACAGTTATCATAATCCTGGTTGTTTATTATTGTACCAAACAAAGCTTCCAAAAACAACAGAACAATGGTGAGGGAGGTTTTATGTTTTTTTTGTAATTTTTTAAAAATTTTGTTTACATATTTTCTTTCCGTTTGGGCAAGTTTTCCTATCTTGGGTCGGATTATCTAATCATCGTCTAAATTGGAAAACACCAAATGTGGCCAAATTGACCATAGTCCCTTGACCAAGGCCAATGCCAGGATTGACCCATGTAAAGTTGGCTTCATGTATCTTATTTTAGCATTAGATGACCAATAACAATAACTCCAGTGGTCTCGACAAGCAGACGACCGTTTTCTGATATCTCATGGTACTAGGTTGAAATAAATGGTCTATTCTTCTATCTTCCAGATCACAAGAAGGTCTACATGAATATGCCGATGAACAGATAAAAATTCCATATCCAAAACTCATCCTGACCCTATCAAGAGTAAAAGCATCTGAAGTATCCTCTATATAGTTAATTTGTTCTGCAGAATATTGGAACAAGACATTTGGAGTTCCGGAAGGATGAATAGAAGAATGCTCCGTTTTAATAACTGTTCAAAAAGATTTCTGTTGTTTGTAGAGAATGGATCATTGAGGTTTGGGTTCATAGGGAGTAAGTAAAGTACTCAAAATGGTAATGTTAAAGAGGCTCTGTCACCAGATTTTGCAACCCCTATCTGCTATTGCAGCAGATAGGCGCTGCAATGTAGATTACAGTAACGTTTTTATTTTAAAAAAACGAGCATTTTTGGCCAAGTTATGACCATTTTTGTAGTTATGCAAATGAGGCTTGCAAAAGTCCAAGTGGGTGTGTTTAAAAGTAAAAGTCCAAGTGGGTGTGTATTATGTGCGTACATCGGGGCGTTTTTAATACTTTCACTAGCTGGGCGCTGTGAAGAGAAGTAACATCCTCTTCTCTTCAGAACGCCCAGCTTCTGACAGTGCAGATCTGTGACGTCACTCACAGGTCCTGCATCGTGACGGCCACATCGGCACCAGAGGCTACAGTTGATTCTGCAGCAGCATCAGCGTTTGCAGGTAAGTCGATCTTACCTGCAAACGCTGATGCTGCTGCAGAATCAACTGTAGCCTCTGCTGCCGATGTGGCCGTCACGATGCAGGACCTGTGAGTGACGTCACAGATCTGCACTGTCACAAGCTGGGCGTTCTGAAGAGAAGAGGATGTTACTTCTCTTCAGAGCGCCCAGCTAGTAAAAGTATTAAAAACGCCCCGATGTACGCACCTAATACACGCCCACTTGGACTTTTACTTTTAAACACACCCACTTGGACTTTTGCAAGCCTCATTTGCATAATTACAAAAATGGTCATAACTTGGCCAAAAATGCTCGTTTTTTAAAAATAAAAACGTTACTGTAATCTACATTGCAGCGCCGATCTGCTGCAATAGCAGATAGGGGTTGCAAAATCTGGTGACAGAGCCTCTTTAATAAAGAATGGAAACAACCCTTTGTATATACCAATAAACATTGACCAACCAGTGAGCCACACCGAGTATCTACCATGATCGGGAATTCTACGGTTACCACCAGGTTTAGTGATCATGTTTTTTCAAAAAGTTGAGCTAAAATATGTATCCTGCCGTGGCCAAGACCATAGGTCATAAGATTATACCTTTGGCTTGATGGAGTATATAATGTGGCCCCTCATGTATACATCACCTGGAAACATATAATAGTTTTAAAGTGAAAGTCCACCTTTAAAGGGGCTCTGTCACTAGTTTAGTAATGCCCAATCTCCTAGATAATCTAATAGGCGCTGTCACTCTGATAATAAGAGTGAAAATTGTGTCCCAAAACGATTATTATTTTAATAGTTATGAGCTTTTTTCTAAATACTCAAATGAGGCTATACCAGACAAGTGGGCGTCGCCACCAGTAATTCTCCTGTGGTGGAGCTCCTCCCAGCCTCTGATGCTGTCCTATCAGCATGAAGCTACTTTACACAGTGTGAGAGACTGAGGCTGGAGTGAAGGGGGGGGGGGGGTCATTTCAAATAACCGTATCTCCGGCTGTGGACCACCTAGAACAGCGGTTCTGGTGGCATATAAAACAGGAGATTCTAGTCTTTCAAACAACACAGATCCAGCTGTGAAAAAACAGAGATATCACAGGTTGAATACACAGTCGGAAATGGAAGCTGTATACTATATGATCATGCTGTGTTGGGCAGGGAAGGGGGAGAAGCTGTATGCTGATTGGACAGCGTCATACAGAAAACATTACACCGCCCAGAGCGAAAAGTGTCACCTCCCATTTGGCAAGTATAGCCAAATTAGCATATTTAGAAAAATGCTCATAACTTTGCAAATAATAAATGTTTTTGATTTTTTTTTTACTGTAGTTATCAGCATCATAACGCCTATTAGATTAGTTAGGAGTTAGAGAATTAATAAACTAGTGACAGATCCTCTTTAAACACCATGTCATCTTTAGGTCCAAGATTTTGTACTAATTAATTTCTTAATTCATCTCAGTAGTCGTAGCTCCGTTTTTCTGATAAAAGGCTCCAAATCCCCTGCATAGCCAATAGAGCTAAATAATAAAAGTCTGTCTGCCTGCAAACACCACTTGGGGGTGCTCAGGAGTTCAATACATAAACAGTATATAATAAGCTCCTGAGCTCCCTCTAGTGTTGGCTGCAGGCAGCAATAATTTTATATAGGTGAATTAGAGTTTACGATCAGTGTAAAGATATATTTCTAAATATGTCAGCAAAGAATTTTGGACATATTTAAATTAGAAAAACTAAAAACTGTTCAAAGTTGGAAACTTTAAGGAAACATATAAAACAAATGCTCTACTCAAATGAAGCTATAATGTCTACTTTCCCAGAGTGTCATGAGTTTTCGCTTATCCTGGCTTTTCTGTTTTATCCTTGCCGAACCTATGGATGTTCACATCAATCAATCATGTACAACTAACAGAGGTGCAGCACTTGTTACAGTGTATCACAGCTCCCTCTTCACTTGTGCATGATTGGCACAGGGATGTAAACCAGAAGGTTTCCGTTAACTGACAGAAAGCAGAGATCTTGAACATGGTGATGAATTAAAATACAAGTTATATTAGAAAGTTGCATAGCTTTTCTGTATACAATGATTAAGCTTTAGTCACATAGGACTGGACTGGCCCTTTAACAGGGGTTTTCACGCTAACCCGACAAATAATCATATCTTGTTTTATTCTTTGCGGTTATTCTGTTGTATCCTCTATTTCTGCGCACAACTTGAAAAAATTGTCTGTTAACTATCAAATAATTGTTTTTTTACTGTTCTCCTCTATTCATGACTAGATGAAAATTAATGCACGGACTGAAATGTATTTAAAGTATATGTTCACCGTTGCAACCAATATTTGTATGGACTCAGTGTATCTAAGTAAAAAATAAAGCAAGATCGCAATAGGTCTTTATTAAAAACGTCCTATCGTTTGGTTTCTAAAGCTGATATACAGACCTATGCGTTTCCATGGTAACAGACAACAAACAAATCAACCCTTTGTAGTCTGACCCTGTAGTCATACTCCCTTCCATTTGTCCCCCATGTCTTGCTAATATACATTTAAGTAAGAAAGAAAGAAAGAAAGAAAGAAAGAAAGAAAGAGGGGACATCAAGTCTGATCATTTGAAACCATATTGAATAGGGTATAATCCTAAGGAACTTGCAGCCTTCCCATAGTACATTCTGTCCCACCTAAGCAGCTCTGCAGTGTAATACAGGCTCAGTAGAAGATCAGTCATGTAATATATGTACAAAGTGACTCCACCAGCAGAATAGTGAGTGCAGCTCTGGAGTATAATACAGGATGTAACTCAGGATCAGTACAGGATAAGTAATGTAATGTATGTACACAGTGACTCCACCAGCAGAATAGTGAGTGCAGCTCTGGAGTATAATACAGGATGTAACTCAGGATCAGTACAGGATAAGTAATGTAATGTATGTACACAGTGACTCCACCAGCAGAATAGTGAGTGCAGCTCTGGAGTATAATACAGGATGTAACTCAGGATCAGTACAGGATAAGTAATGTAATGTATGTACACAGTGACACCACCAGCAGAATAGTGAGTGCAGCTCTGGAGTATAATACAGGATATAACTCAGGATCAGTACAGGATAAGTAACGTAATGTATGTACACAGTGACTCCACCAGCAGAATAATGAGTGCAGCTCTGGAGTATAATACAGGATGTAACTCAGGATCAGTACAGGATAAGTAATATAATGTATGTACACAGTGACTCCACCAGCAGAATAGTGAGTGCAGCTCTGGAGTATAATACAGGATATAACTCAGGATCAGTACAGGATGAGTAATGTAATGTATGTACACAGTGACTCCACCAGCAGAATAGTGAGTGCAGCTCTGGAGTATAATACAGGATAAGTAATGTAATGTATGTACACAGAGACTCCACCAGCAGAATAGTGAGTGCAGCTCTGGAGTAGAATACAGGATGTAACTCAGGATCAGTACAGGATAAGTAATGTAATGTGTGTACACAGTGACTCCACCAGCAGAATAGTGAGTGCAGTATAACGGCTCTCACCGGTTTGTTTGTGGATCCTCTGTGTCGTCTGGGAGATGATGCTTGGAACCCAGGGCAACGATTGGCACAGCGGGTTAGAGGCGGTCGGATGGTAAGGCAGAAGTCAGGACAGGCAGCAGACGTCGTAACGGGTATGGATAGCAATAGGTCAAGGCAGGCGGCAGTCAAGGATAGTCAAGTTCAGGCAGAGGTCAACAACAGGAAATCCAGACAAAGGCAGAAGGGAAGGAAACAGAGAACCAGGGTACAGGGTAACTCACGGGGAACTTGGCTGAACAAGCATGGATTAGAGGAAGGAGGATCCTTAAATAGGAAGTCTTTTGAATTAAGGCGCTCGCTGGCCCTTTAAGAAAGGACGAGTCAGCGCGCGCGCGCGTCCGCCCTCTAGTGGCTGCAGCCGCACATTGAGGATGACGGCCGCGGAGGGGGGTAAGGGATGCACTTACCTGACGCCGCCCAGGCCCAGCAGAGCGTCCGAATCTGGTAAGTGGAGCTCGGGATGAGCATGAGGTAATGGAGGCCGCAGGAACCGGTGCAGAGGCCGTGGGGAAGGCGGGGAGCTGCGCGGCAGCCGTTACATGCAGCTCTGGAGTATAATACAGGATGTAACGCCGGATCAGTACAGGATAAGTAATGTAATGTATGTACACAGTGACTCCACCAGCAGAATAGTGAGTGCAGCTCTGGAGTATAATACAGGATATAACTCAGGATCAGTACAGGATAAGTAATGTATGTACACAGTGACTCCACCAGCAGAATAGTGAGTGCTGCTCTGGAGTATAATACAGGATATAACTCCGGATCAGTACAGGATAAGTAATGTCATGTATGTACACAGTGACTCCACCAGCAGAATAGTGAGTGCAGCTCTGGAGTGGGTGGAGTAGGACGTGTGGAGAGAGCTGCTGAGACTACCGTGCAGGCCTTGGATCCAGGGACTTTCCTTATCCTATCTGCCCAGGCCTCATACCATCTGCCTGGGCTTGGAAAGTACCCTGAGGGGGGTTCCATCCTAGGATGGAGCCTCAGACCTCTACCTCCCGGAGCATGCCAGCGGGGGGTAGAGGGTCATCCCAGCTGGCTGGGAATATGCAAACAGTCGCGGGGGTGAGGAGATCATCTCGGGGCAAGGCTGTCCTGGCTCCCCCTGAGGCTGGAACCCTGGATAAGGGTATGGAGACGCGGTCCGGCAGGGTGATCGAGGTGTTGTCGTCTGGAGAAGGACCAGCACCGTCCGGACATTTGGATGACGGTCGTGTGGAGGAATGGGGACAGCTGAGGACCGGAGAGACGGTGGAGAACTTCAGCTCCCGTCTGGCAATGCGGTTGGAGGAGTATCGGGACCTCAGGAAGTCGCTGCAACGGCTCCGTGCGGACTTGGCGGTCGCCAGAGGAAGGGCTGCAAAATGCACAGGAGGTAAGAGGTCCCGATACCGTTTAAATGTGAAATCCTTGTTGGAGGAAATAAAAGAAGTGGAAGAGAGACGTGAGGAGATTTTAGCAGGCGGAGGGGTGTTTGGAGAAAAGTTAAAAAACGAAGAGAGGTTTGCCGAGATGGCAGCACCTATAAAAATAGAAAGTATGGAGGAAGACACAGCAAAGGAAAATGTGGTGGAGAAAATGGAGCATGAGAATGTAAAGTCCAGAGAAGGCACAGATTCTGAGGCACCCAGGAGCAGTGAGGAGGAGGAGGGTGGACTCACAGCTGGGAGAAATCAAGAGTGTTTTGAAACTGACAGTGAGCGGCCTCCAGGATTACTCACTCAGATCCGTAATGTGGAGTCGCCGGTATCCTTCCAGGGATTTTGTTTCGGTGCAGAGTTACCCGCAGAGGAGGAAAAGCAAAAGAAAAAAAAATTTAAGAAGAAAAAAAAGGAAAAGGAAAAAAAATCTGCTAAAGGTTCATTTAAAATGGTGTATACAGCAAGATCCTTCCTGTGCTCTGAGCCAGATGAAAGTCAGGATCAGGGCCCAGGTCCCGCAAGACCCCCAGCTCAAGCCTCTGCAGTGGGGCTGGAGCGGGAATGCGGGGAGAGTGTTACGGGTCCGGCATTAGAACACGTGGTGGTCAAAATGGCGCCGGACGCCAACCCCTGCAAAGGGGGCGGTACTGGTGGCCTGGTGACGCCAGGGGGTGTGTCCCCGTGTCCGGTGAATGGCGAGCCCGGGAAACTGGTCTTTGATGCGAGTCAGGGGTCGGGAGAACGGGTAAACCAGAAACCGGATGTGGTGTCTGAAAGCCGGAAGTCTGTCGGTGTCGCAGTAAAGCCGTCAGACGTTCCGGACAAGGGCGGTCACAGAGGGGGCTCCAGCTCTGTTGGCCACTCCTCTGTGGGAGGGGGGAGTGGTCCGGCGCCGGAGGCGGCTCCAGTGACGTCAGTGGCTCCTTCGTCCGCATCGCTGAAAAGTGGTGTAGGTGAGGAGGGGGCTGCTGGCGTCGGGGGCGACGGTGGCCCCTTTTCCAAAAATGTTCAGCACTTAGAACAGATGGAGGTTAATGAGGCGGAGGGCACAGTGGGGACACCGCTTATAACATCTGGTGGCGTCCCTGCAAAGGTGCCTGATGATGCGGAGACTGAAGCAGTGTCTACCCACACAAAAAGTACAGAAAAAATACATAACATAGAACCAGGCCTGGCCAGAAGGATGACTGCAGGGGGACCTGGTGGGTTAAATGAAAAAGTTGCGGCTGTGGATGTGGGAACTGCTGGGGGTATGCAGGTGTCTGTAAATAAAGTTGCTGGAGTGTCTGCTGGTAATGGGGTGTTGAGTGCTGTGTCTGTGGGTGGTGGGGATGGGGTATCAACCAGGGGCAATGGGCCTGGCGCTCCTCTTGCTGTGACATCCGGCAGGTCTTATGCTGGTGTGGCAGCGGGGGGACAGCGGGCCCACCCATCTTCATCCTCAAGGTCCGGGGACGGTAACTTGCAACAACGTCTCTTGGACGCTTTAAGAGAGGGAAAGCAAACCCTAACCATAGGGGGAGTGCAGAAGGACCTGTCTTTCTGGATGGACAGATATGGTCTAAATGCCTTCCGAGAGCAACGAGGAGATCAGTGGTCGCTCCCAACAGCCGGGCAGGCTGTAGCCAGGAGGAATGTGGTCCGTCTCCGGTGGCGTGGCAATGATGCATGCCCTCTCAGAAAGAGGGTGGTGGAGCTGCTGCTGGGGATGGGCTTCAAGGCGAGTGACATCTTTGCCTTGATACATCCTCATGGCTAGGTCGAGTTCGACATCAGCTTTGTTCACCTAGGGGGCCTTGAGGTCTTCTGGGGGAACTACGAGCTGGTGAAGGACGAGCCTGGCTGGCGAGACTTTGCTGCACAAGCAATTCCTCGCCAAAGTGGTCCCAAGAGAGTGACCGTTCTTACCCGTAACGAGTCACTCTCTTGTATAGATATCATGACCTGGTTGGGAAGGTACGGAGAGGTAGTAGAGATGCCACGGAAGAACATGGATGAGTTTGGCATCTGGTCAGGGGCCTGGACGTTCATGGTTAAATTAAAGCGTCTGGGACAGACGGTGTCCCACATACCATCGTCTGCTTTCCTGGGAAGAGATCGGATCCTTGTCTTCTACCAGGGGCAGCCGAAGTTGTGTCACCGGTGTGGCGACCTCTCACATTTGAGTGCAGGCTGCAAGGTGCAGAAGTGTGCTCATTGTGGGGGGATTGGTCATCTAGCCGCATCGTGTGACCGTATTCGCTGCAACCTGTGTGGTGACTTAGGTCACCCGTTCAGTCGGTGTCCTCGCTCTGTTGTCAATGCTTGTTCCAAACCTGCAGAGGATGAGAGGAGGGAGGCCTCCGTGGGTGAGGGTGCGGGCAGGGATGATGGGGCACAGGGGCAAGGGAAGAATGCAAAGAAGGGTCCCCCTTCTCGCCAGAGAAGGGCGGAGAAGCGAAGGAAGGAGAGGATTCGGAGGGCGCTCCAGGAAACTGGGACGACCTCTGATTCGGATCTGGATGCCCCCCCTGAAGCTGATGCCCCTGGGGAGGTCGAATTGAACGAGGAGATGAGGAGGATCCAAAGGGAGCAGAGGGCTGAGGACTCTCAGTCCTCCCACTATGAAAGTGTGGGAGAGGAAGAGAGGACTCAGCCTACAGCAAAAGGGACACCGGGCAAAACCCAAGGGCCAAATACATCTGGCCCCGCCCTGGCCCAGGAAGGTAAATCCTGTACCCCCTGGTGCGCTCTACTGATCGATACCATGCTCTCGTGGACATTCCAGCCTCTCATACTAAGAGGGAGGGCATGGTAGGGCACCCTAGAGTCGTTGAGCCTCCCCTGCTGCAGGGGCCGTTGCCCCCAGAGGGGGAGGTTGACCCGGTACTTGGGGATGAAGATGGGAATAGGGTGGTGAGTATGGACTCCTCAGTTTGCAAAAAGCGAGGCAAAGAAGGGGGGTCCTCATCAGATAGAAGGGGGGTGGGAAGAAGAAAGCCGACTAACTCAAACATCCATGATGGCGGCACCCACTCCGTTGACGCTGGTATCAATTAACGTTGCCAGCATTAAGTCAGATAGGGCGAGATTTGCAGCCTTTGATTTTCTTGGCCGAGTTGAAGCCGACATTTTGTTTTTGCAGGAGACCAGGCTGTCACTTTTGGCAGACGTCGTTAAATCTAGGAGGGAGTGGCGACGCGGGCCCTCCTACTGGTCTCTTGCGGCTGAGCCCTATAGCGGAGTGGCGGTCCTTTTCACCGCACCGGTAACATGCCGACGGATGATTGAGTTAGAAATGGGGAGGTGCTTGATCTTAGATGTCCTCATGAGGGGACAGGAATTAAGACTAATCAATATACACGGACCCCAGAGCAAATGGGACCGTAAAAGTCTCTTCATGAGGATTAAGCCTTTCCTTTTTTCAGGTCGACAAGTTATCTTTGGAGGGGACTTCAATACTGTCGTGAGGCCCCGAGATAGAGGAGGTTCCGGAGATAAAAAATTGACCTATGATAGTGTAGCATTAAAAAGTATAGTTAGCGATGCTCGCCTGGTGGATATCCACATCAGGCATACCCCAGGCCACTCGGGTTTCACCTATCGTAGAGGTAGTTGTAGGTCTAGGATAGACAGGTTTTTTTTGAAGGAGGAAGCCATCTCTTCACCAGTGTCCGTTGTTGAGGTGGAGTTCTCCGATCACTGTATGATTATTTTCTCTTTGAACATTGCAGAGTCCCTCCAGATGGGAAGAGGTATATGGAGGCTGAATTCTACTCTCTTGGAAGAAGCGGAGATAAGACAGGCCTTTGAGGATTTTCTTCAGAGCCAGGTACCTTTGTTGGATCTCAGTCGTACTAAGTCTGAGTGGTGGGAGTTGTTTAAAGTCCGGGTGGCAGGATTTTTCCGCAGGCTCTCGAGCCTCAGGTCCATGAGTAGGTACCGCCTATATCAGGAACTGAGGAGGAAACTCGAACATCTGGTCTCAACCGGGGGTAGTGGGGAGGAGATCTCCGTGGTGAAAGCTTTGCTCAGGAGGTGTCAGTATGATAGGCACACATCTTTAGTTCTTGAAAGGGAATTTCGGGAGGTACCGCTCACCCGACCCCTACAGGAACTGTAAGATGTCAGTGAGTCGTAAGGTTGTGACAGGACTGATTGATAGTACAGGATCTCTGAAGAGATCCAAATCAGGGATCTTGGAGGTCGTCAGATCCTTCTACTCGCACCTCTTGGGGAAGCAAGATCCAAACCGAGACGAGATGTCGGCTTTCCTGGCTGAAACCATCCCTGAGCCAGGGGTAGACCCCTCTCTCTGTGTTTTGATAGACTCGATCAAGGAAGAGGAAGTGGGATTGGCGATTGATGGGCTTGCCCTCAAAAAATCGCCAGGGCCGGATGGCTTAACATCCGAGTTTTATAAGACTTTTAAAGGAACCCTAGTTCCCCTCTTGACTGAGGTGTTTAATGAGTGCCTTTCCTCGGGTACTTTGCCAATGTCAATGAGGAGGTCGGCCTTGATCGTTTTATCGAAGGGTAAAGACTCGACCCGTATTGAGAATTGGCGTCCCATAGCGCTGCTCAATACGGACAGAAAGGTTCTCGCAAAGGTGCTGTTTAATCGGCTGGTGAAGTTTGCATCCCGGCTCCTTTCGCCGGTCCAGCATTGCTCTGTTCCAGGCCGCAGCACATTTAGTGCTGTCCTCAGTGTCAGAGAGGCAGTGGAGCAGGGAAATTCTGGTCGGTGGGAGGGGTACATCCTGTCCTTGGACCAGGCCAAGGCTTTTGACCGAGTGGACCACGAGTACCTCTGGTCGGTCCTTCTGAGGTACGGCCTACCGGGGGGGTTTGTCAATTGGCTACAGACCTTATACACTGGGGCTGAGACTTTTGCGCTGGTGAACGGTTGGGTTGGAACCCCCTTTGAGGTTGGGTCTGGTGTCCGCCAGGGTTGTCCCTTGAGCCCTTTGCTATATGCGTTCGCAATTGATCCTTTTCTTAAAAGGATCGATCGTGGGCCATTGGCGGGAGTCGGGGCCGGCCTGGAGGGGCCGGAGGCCACTCAGAGGGTGGTTGCGTACGCAGACGACGTCTCCATTTTTGTCTCCTCGAGAGGGGAGGCAGAGTGGGTGATGTCGGAAGTGGAGCGTTACTCATTGGCATCTGGGTCCAAGATCAACCGGGATAAGTGCAAAAGTCTCTGGCTGGGAGGAGGAGATCCTGGTTTTGATCTCCCGGACACCCTTCCAGAGCCTCAGGGGTCTGCTAAGATCTTAGGAGTCGAATTTGGCCCGGGTGATTACCCCAAGAAGAACTGGGAGGATAGGCTGAATCTAGTTGCCCAGAAGGTCGACCAATGGAAGGGTTGGTCCTTAACCCTGAGGGAAAGGGTTCACTTGGCCAAGGCCTACCTGGTGCCCATGTTGCTTTACCTGGGCAGTGTGTGCATCTTGCCAGAACCTCTCTGGACTCGGGTCTATAGCCTGTTCTTCCAGCTGTTATGGGGGAACAGGCTCAACCTAATCAAGAGGGAGGTTACTTACCTACCAAGGACACTAGGCGGGTTAGGTATGGTTAACCCGGTGGTGTTCCTAGTGAACACCTTTGTTAAGATCAACCTGGCAAACCTCTGGCAAGAGAGGGCTCCTTGGTGGATATCCTCCTGCAGGGGGTGGTTTCGGCCTTTCTTCCAGGAATGGGAGAGAGGAGGGCAAGTGAAAGACCTGCGTACACCTCACGGACATCTCCCGGCTTATGCCACCCTGGCGCTGAAGATTGTTCGCCGGTGGGGTCTGGAGGTGTGGGAGATCAGGACCATGTCGAGAAAATTTCTTGACAATAGGGTCCTGATGACCCACTTCCAGAAGCCCCTGGCGCTCAAAGACTGCCCAAGTAGTGACCTCGGGGTGGGATTAAAACTTTTAAATTCAGCGAGGATTCCCCAGAAGTTTTGGGATCTGGCTTGGCGTTGCTTCCATGGGAGACTGTATGTGAGGGACAATCTAAAGTGCAGAAGCTCTGATGATCGGGATTGCCCCCGGGAGGAGTGTGGCGGAGTGCTGGAAAGCATGGAGCATTTCCAGCTTCATTGCCCTTTCAATACAGAGGTATACAAAAGGGTGGGAGCCTCCATTGGTTGGCCAGGCCTAACCAGCCTCTCCTATGCTGGGTGGGCCTATGGAGTGTTCGGAGACCTCGGTGGTAGGGACCATTGCACCTTGTTTCTAGTCAGTATAGTGGTCAGGCACTTTATGTGGAATGCACGATGTCTAGTTTCTACCCAGAAGAAAATCCTCCTAGTGGATGAGGTTGTTAGCAATATCATGGGTGACCTGGTGAAGGTGCATTCTTTGGAGGTTGGCAGATTGGGAGCATCCAAAGCCTCTCGTCTTTGGAGGGGCTTTTCCTTTAGGGTGCCTTAATGTGTCTGCCTTCATGAGGGAGGGGGGGGGGGGGTCGTCACCGGTGCTCAACTGGAGGTGGGGGTCTGCGTTCCGCTGAGGCACCAAAAAAAAAATATAGCGATAGGGCTCGGAATAAGGGAAAGGTGAGGGTCAGCATAGGGTCAGCTTCAATAGGGTCAAGAAAGGGCTAGTAATAGGGTAAGGAGATAGGGCAAGCGATAGGGAGGGTGCAGCGGTGGACGTGGTACCTTGGCCTCTGGGGGGGTGCTGGGGGGGGCTTTCCCTTCTCTCTATCTGGTGATGGGCTAGGTAAGCACTGGAAGATTTTTGTTTTGTTTAGGATTGAAATGGCAGGAAAAAGGTTTACAAGCGACCGAACTTGGTGCTTTCGGGTACGGTGTATTTTGTATATGGTTTGGTATTTGGACAAGTTGGTGACGTGTATTGTATTATATTGTAGAAATGTTGTTAGAATAGGGATAGACTTAAGGGGGTTAATAGATAGGTTGGGAGGGGGTCGGGGGGGGGGTTTGCCTGACCCAGCCCCGGACTATGCGGACATGGGAGGACATGGGGCGGGGGGCTGGGCTGGGGTGTTGGGTGTGGTGGTTGGGGCCAGCATCTGGACTATGCGGACGTGAGAGGACATGAGGCGAGATGCTGGCTGGGGTGGTGGAGTTTAGGTAAGAAGGGTAAGGTTAGGGAAAGTCAGGATGTGTATAGTGTGTTTAAAAAAAAAATAAAAAAATATTATAAAAATAAAAAATTAGAAAAAAATAAAAAATAAAAATAAAAATTGGGATTAGTATTATATTTTGGATTTTTTTGGTTATTATTATTATTATTTTATTATTATTATGTTGTTGTTTTATTATTATTATCATTATTATGTTGTTTCTTTAGGCCCTTGGTTGACGCGGGTCGGGGGATTTTCTGTTGGTACTTTTGATTACGTTTATATGATGTTTGTATATGTTCTAGTTATTGTTTAGTTTCGGATGAAGTGTAGATGTAAGTATATAAGAGTGGGGTGTATGTGGCCGGGTCTGGTATGGTTTTCTCTTCTCATATACAGAGATGTATATAAGAAAATTTGTTTATAAGAATTGGGTTGTGACTTTTTGGTTATATGGAATTAGTTATGTATTTGTTTTTCAGTTTATGTTTTGTACTTTTCTATAAAATAAAGAGATACAGGATGTAACTCAGGATCAGTACAGGATAAGTAATGTAATGTATGTACACAGTGACTCCACCAGCAGAATAGTGAGTGCAGCTCTGGAGTATAATACAGGATGTAACTCAGGATCAGTACAGGATAAGTAATGTAATGTATGTACACAGTGACTCCACCAGCAGAATAGTGAGTGCAGCTCTGGAGTATAATACAGGATGTAACTCCGGATCAGTACAGGATAAGTAATGTAATGTATGTAGACAGTGACTCCACCAGCAGAATAGTGAGTGCAGCTCTGGAGTATAATACAGGATATAACTCCGGATCAGTACAGGATAAGTAATGTAATGTATGTACACAGTGACTCCACCAGCAGAATAGTGAGTGCAGCTCTGGAGTATAATACAGGATGTAACTCAGGATCAGTACAGGATAGGTAATGTCATGTATGTACACAGTGACTCCACCAGCAGAATAGTGAGTGCAGCTCTGGAGTATAATACAGGATATAACTCAGGATCAGTACAGGATAGGTAATGTCATGTATGTACACAGTGACTCCACCAGCAGAATAGTGAGTGCAGCTCTGGAGTATAATAAAGGATGTAACTCAGGATCAGTACAGGATAGGTAATGTAATGTATGTACACAGTGACTCCATCAGCAGTAGCCATTGTATATGAGGATGTCACAGTGTAGATTATATATTCACCACCACTATTGCTTTCGATAGCTCAGGTTAGTCATTGCTCACAGAGGTGTAACTAGAAGCTCCTGGACCACATACAAGATCTGTAACATGGCCCTCACCCTTGTGGTCTATCAGTGGGGGATATTTCAGCACCTCTGCACTTGTGGCTCATCCTTTCTGTTGCAATGGATTCCGATTTATAGAAGTTAAAAATAAGTGAGAAAGGAGATGTAAACCTATTGAGTGTCGCAACGTCTGCATTGTCAGTATTATCTTGTGCAAGATGCTGTTTGGATCCTGAGTCACACATCACAAGACTCCATCAGACTCATAAGATCTCCGGTTACACTTGTGTTTTATCCGCTCAGTATTTGCTCAGCGCAGGCACTAGACACATGTGTGATGATACTTTTGCAGGATGTAGTGTGGTTTCTATATGTAGTGGAGACTTGTGGGCACTCGGCACAGTTTAGCATTCAGTAGAGTCAAATGTTATTTAAAGGGGAATCCCCACCTAAATCGTAATTTAGAGCAGTAGTCAAAGTTTCGTAATTAAGTTTTAGTTCCGGATATTTTATTTTTTTGGGGAGTGGGAGGGATGACCTCCCTTTTTGCATTAGTAACAATAGAAAGTGAAGCCATATTGGCCGTCATCTTTATATTTTCTTAAATCGAATGCCTCACAATATTTCCAAATTCTAAATTATGGGAAATTTAAGCCTCTAACGTAGAGGAAGGATGGAGTTCAATCTGTTTTTTTTTATTGAACAGTTCAGAACAAGCTGTGGCAAGTAGTCAAGATCGGGGGACCTCTACCGTTGTGGGAGTCCCACTTTGTCTGCTTGTGCCGGTGGGGTCTGTGGACGCATTGGTCCCATCTATCTTTGTGCCACCACAGGTCACAGAAAAGCCATTCTCTACATCATGGTTTCTCACGCGACCAATGCTACTGGGATACACCAGATCCTCCGCGGAGGTTGCCCTCCAACACCACTTGCACTTACATGAGTCCTAGAGGAGTCACCGATACCTTTCGCGCCCACAAACCAATGTAAACTGACTGCCTTAAGCCACAACCAAAAACGGGGAGGTACGGAAAGTAGGGGAGGAAGTTTAATATCCAATCACAATAAAGTTATTTTTGAAAAAAAAGGAGTACTGCCCCTTTAAGGCTGCCCAGCAAATAAACCTTCACATAGACAAACTCTTGACTGGCATAAGCAATGTAACACAACTTCAGGTAATGATTGTCACAAGTCACCCCAGAAGGAGGAGAGGGGGGTAACATGATTTTACTGCAGTACAGCTACCCCCCCCCCACCGCACAAGCTCTTTTTCCTCAATGCAGCCAAAATCTATTTATTAGGCTCTTATGCCAAAGTTCCTTCTCCCGACAACACATTTCTGATGAATCCATCATTGCCCGAGAAGGTCAAAGGACTCCAGAATGTTTGCCCTCCACAGCCCGCCTTCCCCCGCTCTCCTCCCTTTTACCACCTCCCTCTTGCAGTCCACAAGATCGGTGCGGAACTTGACCCATACGTTGACGTAGGGTTCATCATGAGCCCAAGACCTGAAAACCGGCAATCACTGGCCACCCACATGCCTGGCAGACAAGCGGAAAATGCACACAATGGACTCATAGAGGAACAGACAACATGGGGCATGCTGGGAAGGACACCACAGACAAAGACAGCTAGTGGTTGTCTAGAGAGCACCCCACAAGCCCCTGACTGGGAACTCCCCCAAAATTGCCTATAAATACCCTTTTATTGCCACTTTGCGGACCCATTTGAAGGGAGGTGCAGGGTATCTGGCTGACCTGGTGACAGAAAAAGCAGCCCCATGAGAGCTAATATGGCTGACAGTAGACGGCGTCAGATAGCTACTTCCTGCCCCAAAAATTGAAGTAGGGAAATCTGGAGCACTGAAAAGTATTCATCGTTAGGTGAAGGTACACTTTAATATTAATTATGATATAAAACAGGGTATGACCACACAGCCTTTAAGAGGAAGGTAAAAAAGGAATCTGTACTATTAACAATTGGGGCAAGATCAGCAGTTATCCCATTGCCACCAGATGGCAGTATTAATGAAAGGTAAGACCTCTGCTATAAATGCGGAGGCAGATAACACAGCATTGACAAAAGGTAATGAGGACAGTTCACCTCCTCCTTCACCTCTGTACATGTCACAGAGCATGCTCACTACACTAACTGTAACAGAGCATGCTCACTACACTAACTGCAACAGAGCATGCTCACTACACTCTCCCATAGAAATCAGTAGGTCAATTTCTGACTTGTGTCGTGACCATATGGTCAAGTAACAGCATCAGCCTATATGTGCCCATCTAATGGCCTTTTCATTTTTTCCCAGATGAAATCCACAAGAGTTAATCAAATTATCAATATTAATCTTGGAGTTATTTAATCTGGACAGAGTGTTAAACTATGACTTTCTAATAAATAGGTAACTCTGTAATATGTGGTCACTCAGGGTCCTCCAGAGGAGTAGCTCTTTCATATGGCCAATAGAGGAAGGTCCTGAGTAAAAAAAAAGATCAAAGGATTGGGTGGGCCGCAACCTAGGTCATTCAGGACAAGCAAATAGAACGGGATCTAGATATTGTTAACAGACACTATAACTGGTACCCTAAAGTTGTCAGGGGCGAGACTTAGAAGCGAGATGGACTCTGATTGGTCAGGCGCTTGGGGAACTTGCTAGTGACCCAGCCTGAGGTGGCCTCCTGGCATGGTGCTGGTAATGGCAGCCATGACTAGGCCTATAGAGCAGTGCTGTATGGCACCCATGTATAATTATATGGGCGTATTAATGCAGTGAACCACACCTAGCCTGACGGAGACTCGTTCTGTACCACTAGCAGAGTTGTTGAGCAAAGCTTTAAATGTGGTTTTTGTAAGTCAGCCTTTCCTCTTCTGTCCAGAGCAGAAGGTCCTGTTATAGCGGACTCGTGTCTCGTAATGAGCACAGACACTTCCTCTTGAACGAAGGACAAACATTAACACACTGATCTATTTCACAAGGAAAAGTCAGTTCTAGAACCGATGTAGAAGGGGGACTCCGGCCAGATCTGCTGAATAGTCAATGTCGGGGTGAAGAACATTCCTGAAGACTGGACCACTTCATACCAAAGAAGAGTAACTCAACGTAAGATCAGTCAACATAGGATTTATCCCACCCTAGGAGAGATGTCCTGGCCAGTCCCCATCTTGTTCTTGACCGTAACCATATTTGGTAAGTTATTTGGAATCTATCTATCTATCTATCTATCTCATATCTATCTATCTATCTATCTCATATCTATCTATCTATCTATCTCATATCTATCTATCTATCTATCTATCTATCTCATATCTATCTATCTATCTATCTATCTATCTATCTATCTATCTCATATCTATCTATCTATCTATCTCATATCTATCTATCTATCTATCTATCTCATATCTATCTATCTATCTATCTATCTATCTATCTATCTATCTCATATCTATCTATCTATCTATCTCATATCTATCTATCTATCTATCTCATATCTATCTATCTATCTATCTATCTATCTATCTATCTATCTATCTATCTATCTATCTCATATCTATCTATCTATCTATCTATCTCATATCTATCTATCTATCTATCTATCTATCTATCTATCTATCTATCTATCTATCTATCTATCTATCTATCTATCTATCTATCTATCTATCTATCTATCTATCTATCGAACACCTTGCTTCTTATTAGTATTACATAGCAACATGCTAATTTTATAACTTTTATAACACTTTCCACTATATACAAACAATTGAATAACTCCATGTAATACTGGTAACGTTGCTTTGAGTAGACGTAGCTTCATTTCTAAGACCTCAAAATTCCGCTTATTCTGAGTGCAGGAAATAAAAGGCCGGAGAATGGACATTGATGAGGTCGTTGAGCGCACCTCCTCCCACTCAATATCCCATGTACAGGGGAGTTGTCATTTTTTGTCACAACTGACCCGAAGCTGTAACCTGGAGCTATTATAAATATAATACCTGGTGCATTCATTCTGCTGATGGTGCCCACAGGGGTTTGTCAGGGATTTTGTCCCACAGCCCCGCAGGCTCATCACTTCTGCAATGCTGATAAGGACATGAGCTCATATATTAGCTCACAGTGGAATTACCTGATAGAATTGGTAAAGTGGTCGAATTATTACCGGTGTTCATTATGATAAAAGTAAATAAGGAAAAAAAACATTTATTAAAAAAATATTGATTGTTCAAACCTATAAATCTGGACAAATTTTCACTGATTTCGAGTGCCATGATCTCTAAACTTATCATCTTCCTGAAAAAAAAAAAGAGTGGGAGCCACTATGATAGCAGACGTTAAACAGTCAACTAGACAACTTGGAAGGTGATCATACTCACTGAGGTTGAGCAAGAGGAAGAAACAATCAATCGATCGATCGATCAATCGATCAATCAATCGATCACAATCAGTCACTCCTAAGTAGAAGAGACTAAAAGGGGACGTACATTAGAAAGTAATGGTGCCAGATGTCGGACTCACATGGAAGGAGGAGGTGTCAGGGCATGTGACCCTCAAGAACTGAGAAAGATCTGTAGACGGTGTCTATTATAAACTGGCACCTCATCTCAATACCAGCTTCAGGGGGCACCATTTCATTATATTGACAGACCTCTTTATTCAAGACTGAATACGTTTATTGCCACACTCGGTTATTGTATGAAGAGATTCTCAGGCTCAACCCCTTAGTGACCAGCCCATTTTAGGCCCTAATGACCAAGCCATTTTATTCGTTTTTCTATAGTCGCATTCAAAGAGCTATAACTTTTTTATTTTTTTCGTCTACATAGCTGTATGAGGGCCTGTTTTTTGCGGGATTAGTTGTACTTTTTAATAGCACCATTTTAGGGTACATTTTATTAACTTTTTTTTGGGGGGATTATAAAAAAAACCTGAAATTCCACCATTGTTCTATGCGGTTTTAAATTGACGCCGTTCACTGTGCGGCGTAAATAACATGTTACCTTCATTCTATGGGTCGGTACGATTACGGCGATACCACATATGTAGAGGTTTTTTATGTTTTACGACTTTTGCACAATAAAAACACTTTTGAACTAAAATTATTTGTTTTTGCATCGTCGCTTTACAAGAGCCGTAATTTTTTATTTTTCCGGGCTCCTAGCATCATAGTTATGTACGATGCTAGGAGTCCCTGCCTCTATGTGGAACTACTATCCCGTACTGAAAACATGATTACAGTACGTGACAGTTGTCCGGCAGCGAGGCAGGGACTCCTAGCATTGTACATAACTATGATGCTAGGAGCCCGGCTCCCTGCAGTGTGTTCGGTCCGGGACTTGCGGCCGAAATAAGTTCCGTTCTTTACAGACCGAACACGCTTGTGTGAATCCAGCCTAAGAAATAAAGGAAATCCCGGGTGAAGCCCTACCAAGTCTTTGCCCATTCTCTGCCCTGGGTTTGGTGGTAGTTTTGCCTTTGGCTGAAGACCTGAGTCATCTTGCACAGGCTACTAGGGACAGGCTTCCGGACAACCACATCTGAAAAACCTGTGGTTATCAGGCAGCGTATCCCTAACAACCGGACTGTCAGACAGGACTCTACGATCAGCTGGAGGGTGGACTGGCACTTTCAGTAGGGAGAAGATGTAGCCCATTTGCGGCCGTTGGGTCATACCATAAAATACCTTTTTAATGAATTGTTAAAATTGATAGAAACATGATACACGGAGAAGGAATCTTAAAATGTGAAAATCTTGAAGGCGTCGCAGAAACTTTTCTCAACTTCCTCTAATACTCAGAAAAACCTGTGAAATTTCTCAACACAAGTAAACAATATCCTGGTAACGTTACCCCCAATATTAAGATCCCTACATGCGCGGTCGCAGATAACGGAGCCCCACCCTGGACCCAGACTGAGGAGCCTCTGCATAGAGCAGCCCCTCTTCTACAGTAGGAATGGGGGCCATATGCTACTAAATGGTGCTGGCGATAACAGCTCATCATGGGTGAGGCGGGGGGGGGGGGGGGGGGGGGATTTACATTAGGAGAATGGGTGTTGTCCAGATTGGGACCTGCTCTAGAGATACAGTGGCCACAGGGGTAAATTAACCATTCTTAGATTCGGATGGGCATCAACTTTTTTCTTTTTGGAAGACCCAAGAAACACCGACGTAGTTATTTGGACCTGCTGTTTGTGCAGGGGTGGTGCAGTATAGAAACCCACAATCATATACCCTATAAGGGATTTCAGAGTTCAGGATTTTCTCGGCAGAAGTGGAGAGCGGTTACAAAGAGCGTCTCTCTCTCTGGAGGACCTGTCCTGTCCTTTATTACATAGACAACACATTGATATGAATGGACACTGTGTAATGCTTCACTTCTCCTGTGGTGGCACTGCAGGAAAATAAAACACTTACTGCCAGTTTCCCCCAAAGCTGATCACTAGGGCTCCCAGCAGGGGGGCACTTTATAACTGGCTTATTGCCAAGGGGCCCTTCTTACAAGTAGTGATTGTTCAGCAGACAAACCCTTTCAGCAGTTTGCCAAGATGACTGCTGGAGCCTTTGTAAGTATATACACATTTTTAGCGGCCATCTGGATGGGGCAGTGGGGGGACTCTGCAGGGAACATGATGTCATCATTGGAGGTATTCTTTAAGATTATTTACTAATTATGGTTACATTAAGGCAACATGACGCCAGCAGCTACGGGACCGGCGTGCCGTATATAAGGGCATCATCATCCCATCAGTGTTGGGGGCACCGTTTTGCTTTTTGCCTTTTCTAGAGTCCGTACAAAGTTTGTTGGTCCCAAACAAAAACATTTAGTGGGTTGTGTCCGGTTCTTGATCAACCATCCGAAAAGTCTTTCCAAATGTAGGAATATTGAGGGACAAATAAATATGTGATTTCTTTTGATGTCTCTTTAAGAAGAGCAGAGGAAATGGATTTCCAGAATGAGGAACTCTCTGCCGGATTGTACAATGAATATCGTGAGCGGCGAGTCTGAAATAAAACCGTTACCAGGAAACGCCAAATATTTACCCTCCGATGCTGCAATAAAAACGGTGGCTCCATATTTAATATATTCAGTTCTAGACATTGAACAGCATCTCATTTTGTGGCATGAAGTGGAAGGGTTAATTAAAAAATGATGCAATATTGGTTTATATTATAAAGAAGTTCTCCGCTTTGGACAATCCCTACTTGTTAGAGGGCTTTCTTGCCAATAAGCTGTTCACATATTGTCCCCCTTGCTCGGTCCCCCAGCGATCAGCTATGATATTGAGGGGAGATCAGACAGTAAAATTGTTTCATTTCCCTGCAGCACCACCGCAGGGGAAATGAAGTATTACAGCGTCCATTCATATGACTGGCTTGTCTATGTAATACAGGAGCCGGGGCGAGAGACACTCTTTGTAACCGCTCTCCACTCAAGATGAGGAACCTAAAAAGGGAACTTATTAACTCAGAAGTCTCTAAGAGGGTATATGCAAATGGGATTTCTAAACTGGACAATCCTTTTAAGTGTGTCCCTTATTAAAGATCCACAATCAATAATAAATTCAATATTAATATAAATTTGAATTCCCTCCCCCCATGATCCTCTTGTATATATATTTTTGTTGGACTTATTCTTTAATTTAATTACAGGTTACTAAAACATCTGACTAAAGAAAGTAACAGGGGGCGGGGCTATGACAACCACCATTAAAAATTATTGTACAGTAATTATTCTTATTATAAATGCAGCAGCTGTTACTTAAAGAGGATCTGTCGCCTCTACTGACACGTCTGTATAGTAAATAATTGTATTCCTCATGAAATAATTCTGGAGCATCTTTTCTTAGAACTCTACCTTCTACAGTTCCTCTGTTATTCCTCCAAGAAATATTTGATGAAATTGACAGCTGGGTGTTACCAGTTGGGGGTGTGTCCCTACATGGACTTGCACTGACCAATCAGTGCTGACTGAGTGAGTCTGTGTGGGGACGCACCCCTTTGACAAGGTGAATGGGAACACCCAGTTGTCAATTTATTTATACATTTCTAGGAGGCGTAACAGAGGGTCAACACAACACAGAAATTTAAATAAACATGTCCCAGAATTGTTATTTCATGGGGAATATAAGAATTTACTAAAATAGACATGTCAGGAGAGATGACCGCCCTCTTTAAAGAGGCTCTGTCACCAGATTTTGCAGCCCCTATCTGCTATTGCAGCAGATAGGCGCTGCAATGTAGATTACAGTAACGTTTTTATTTTTAAAAAACGAGCATTTTTGGCCAAGTTATGACCATTTTTGTAATTATGCAAATGAGGCTTGCAAAAGTCCAAGTGGGTGTGTTTAAAAGTAAAAGTCCAAGTGGGCGTGTATTAGGTGCGTACATCGGGGCGTTTTTAATACTTTTACTAGCTGGGCGCTGTGAAGAGAAGTAACATCCTCTTCTCTTCAGAACGCCCAGCTTGTGACAGTGCAGATCTGTGACGTCACTCACAGGTCCTGCATCGTGACGGCAGCAGAGGCTACAGTTGATTCTGCAGCAGCATCAGCGTTTGCAGGTAAGATCGACTTACCTGCAAACGCTGATGCTGCTGCAGAATCAACTGTAGCCTCTGGTGCCGATGTGGCCGTCACGATGCAGGACCTGTGAGTGACGTCACAGATCTGCACTGCCAGAAGCTGGGCGTTCTGAAGAGAAGAGGATGTTACTTCTCATCAGAGCGCCCAGCTAGTGAAAGTATTAAAAACGCCCCGATGTACGCACATAATACACGCCCACTTGGACTTTTACTTTTAAACACACCCACTTGGACTTTTGCAAGCCTCATTTGCATAACTACAAAAATGGTC
Organism: Rhinoderma darwinii; assembly: GCF_050947455.1. Taxonomy (NCBI): domain Eukaryota; kingdom Metazoa; phylum Chordata; class Amphibia; order Anura; family Rhinodermatidae; genus Rhinoderma; species Rhinoderma darwinii. The sequence goes on along the minus strand of NC_134696.1, from coordinate 102,987,011 downwards.
ATAACTTGGCCAAAAATGCTCGTTTTTTTAAAATAAAAACGTTACTGTAATCTACATTGCAGCGCCTATCTGCTGCAATAGCAGATAGGGGCTGCAAAATCTGGTGACAGAGCCTCTTTAACTATGTGGTTTGTGTATATTATAATCTCCTAAAATCCCTATACAGATAAATCAGAAGAGGGATTATGTAATTTTAGGGGAGTTACACTTCTCATATTGGACTAATCCCCTTCCCTTTTGGTTAGAGAAGCAGTTATAGAGATATTGTGGGAAGTGTTGTATTTGTTTTATGTTTATACGGTTATAAATAGAATCATATTAGTATTTGGTAACAATAGTAGCAGGGGGCGGGGCTGTGACAACAAGTTATTGAATAGTAAATCACATGATTACCTCATCAAAATGTTATAGTGCTACACAGGAAAAGGCTAACAATCTGGAAGGGGAATGATGCACTTTGAGTGGAGTTACCCTTTAATATGTGTTATATTTTTTGTATGGCAAATTGTATACAGTGAGTCATATACCCTACGCGTGGTGCAGACCTTGTGAGACATAATTTGTAGGTCATCTAACCACACGACTGGACACCTGCTGAAGTAATCCGAGTTATGTGATAACGCGCTTCCTGTTCGGTTTTTTGTCACATAGAATTTAATGTAAATTGGGCTGCAGGAAAGATCTATCTTCATGGTCTGTCTATCTATCTATCTATCTATCTATCTATCTATCTATCTATCTATCTAATATCTATCTATCTCATATCTATCTCATATCTATCTCATATCTATCTCATATCTATCTCATATCTATCTCATATCTATCTCATATCTATCTATCTATCTATCTAATATCTATCTATCTAATATCTATCTATCTATCTAATATCTATCTATCTAATATCTATCTATCTATCTATCTATCTCATATCTATCTCATATCTATCTATCTCATATCTATCTATCTCATATCTATCTATCTCATATCTATCTATCTCATATCTATCTATCTCATATCTATCTATCTATCTATCTATCTATCTATCTATCTATCTATCTATCTATCTATCTATCTATCTATCTATCTATCTATCTATCTATCTATCTATCTCATAAATAAAAAGATATTTTTTTTAAACAAAATTGTTATTTCTTTTTTTAGGGTCTGCCTTGGCACAAGAAGGTGAGTAATGATGTCCATAAAACTATTCGGCTTAATTATTAAATTGGTAAGGTTTAAAATATAGAAAAATCCCAAGAGATTAAAACAAAAGAAATGACCATCAGTCATGTAAGAGAAAGTGATTATTCTTATTATTTGTAGGATGTGGAAATTGTTTTCAGCTCAACACTGGGACCATTGTTGGAATTGTGATTTGTGATGCAATCTTCACCCTAATGATTGCAGGCCTTTCCTTCTGGATATCAAATAAAGTCCAAAAGAAGAAATACCAGGGTGAGCGATCAGAGACCGAATATTGTAGATGATGACTAATTATATTTACTCAGCTATTGTTCTGGTCCCCATATACAAGAATATAACTACTATAATACTGCCCCTATATACAAGAATATAACTACTATAATACTGCCCCTATATACAAGAATAGAACTACTATAATACTGCCCTTATATACAAGAATATAACTACTATAATACTGCCCCCTGTATACAAGAATATAACTACTATAATACTGCCCCTATATACAAGAATATAACTACTATAATACTGCTCCCTATATATACAAGAATATAACTACTATAATACTGCCCCCTATATACAAGAATATAACTACTATAATACTGCCCCTATATACAAGAATATAACTACTATAATACTGCCCCCTATATACAAGAATATAACTACTATAATACTGCTCCCTATATACAAGAATATAACTGCTATAATACTGCCCCCTATATACAAGAATATAACTACTATAATACTGCCCCCTATATACAAGAATATAACTACTATAATACTGCCCCTATATACAAGAATATAACTACTATAATACTGCCCTTATATACAAGAATATAACTACTATAATACTGCCCCCTGTATACAAGAATATAACTACTATAATACTGCCCCTATATACAAGAATATAACTACTATAATACTGCCCCCTATATACAAGAATATAACTACTATAATACTGCTCCCTATATACAAGAATATAACTGCTATAATACTGCCCCCTATATACAAGAATATAACTACTATAATACTGCTCCCTATATACAAGAATATAACTACTATAATACTGCTCCCTATATACAAGAATATAACTACTATAATACTGCTCCTATATACAAGAATATAACTACTATAATACTGCTCCCTATATACAAGAATATAACTGCTATAATACTGCCCCCTATATACAAGAATATAACTACTATAATACTGCTCCCTATATACAAGAATATAACTACTATAATACTGCTCCCTATATACAAGAATATAACTACTATAATACTGCCCTTATATACAAGAATATAACTACTATAATACTGCTGCTATATACAAGAATATAAATACTATAATACTGCCCCTATATACAAGAATAGAACTACTATAATTATCTTTATTATTTGAAAACTTGCAACAAAATATTACAATACCTTTGCAATACACTCATAACAGATAAAGAAAATAAACGTATGTCTCTTAATAACATCACAATCATTAAACAAACCATAATATATGAATATTGCGCCAGTATAGATTGTTTCAACTATTTTCCATGATATTATTCTAGACAGTATTACAGGAGAGTTCTTCTTTATTGGTGACCGGGCAGCATCGCGCACACCACAGATGGTACACGGTCACCACATTTATGACATATAGTGAACCTCTATGATATAAACTGAGTTCGGGGTAGAAGTCTCTATACAGCAGCTGAGAGCTTCACTGTCCCACTAGATGTGGTGACTGCAGGGACACAGCAGGGACATTACTCTGTAGATAAGTCTCTTGTATAAAGATGACATTGGTTTTGTCGTCAGACAGACGCTGGAATATCGCCCGCCACCTGCTCCTATTCTTCACACTGTTCACATTAATAGGAGGTGATTTTCAGCCTCATCCTGGTTACATGTCTTTCCTACTTTTTTTCCTTCTTCCACTACTATGTCCTGTAACACCCCATCTTTTGGTGGACATATGGGGGTCAGCATCTTCATCCAGAGGTTCGTTGTCTGGGTTGTGTGAGGAGACTTGCTCCATCTCTGCTTCTTCTTCCTGGTCATCTTCTCCCAGCGCACAGTAACGTCCACCAGTTATCGCCAGCACTGGAGACTCCTGTGATTTCTTTGCAGTAGTGATTTTTTTCCTAGAAGAATCATCTGTTTTACTTCTCCTTTTAACCGTCTGAAATCCCTCCTCATCCATACTGGTCGCTGCGGCTGGATCAGCTGGTTTTTTACTGGTCGCTGCGGCTAGATCTGCTGTTTTTTTACTGGCCGCTGCGGCCGGATCAGCTGGTTCCTTACTGTTCGCTGCGGCTGGATCAGCTGGTTCTTTACTGGTGTTGGGCAGATGTTTAGATGCTTTGGTGACAGAGTGACTGGATATTTTGCTTTTAGCATGACCTCTATTTTCAGTGGCTGGTGACACTTGTGCAGCATCCACAGATGGGACATTCGTCCCTGGAGCAGGGTCTCTGGTACTTCGGCTTACATCATCGCTGGGACTTCCAGGTTCTGGGGTTGTATCTACACATATGGAGACATCCTCCTGCTCTTCCTCCATGGCTCCTTTAAAGGCCTCCTCCTTATTATGTTCTGCATGCGGACACTCCCGGAATGTATGTCCAGGTCCTAAGCACAGGTTACAGATGACAGGTCCTGTACAATCGTCCTTCACATGCCCAAACTGACCACATAGTGAGCACTTAATACGGGAACAGTTGAATGCCAGGTGTCTGCCCCCACATCTATGGCACCGTCGCGGTTGACAAGGGTAGTAACATACGCCTCTCTCCGAGCCCAGGTAGAATGAGTGCGGCAGATGTCTGGTCACTCCATTCTCCTGAACCAGCTGGATCTTGACAGAATATCCTCCATTCCAGATCTCCTCCTCATCATAGATCTTTGCTGGCAGTCTCTTCACCTCACAATATCTGCTCAACCAGTGCTGCAAATCTGCCAGAGCCACCACCTCAGACTGGAACAGGACGGTGGCGGTGACTACCTGGGGTTTAGTCAGCGGGATGACATGTAGATGCTCCCACATCGCGTGCTCCTTTGTATCGTTATAAATACTCCAGAATAAGTCTAGACTATATTGCAGCTTGAAACTGATGTCATAATTCCTGCTGGAGGGAACGTGGATCAGAGCGAACACCTCAGAAGCTTTAAACTTCATAAAATCCTTCAACAAAACTTTCCCAATGTAGAGTCTGGAGGGGAGGTTTTCCTCTGGTCCTGAGTACCTGATTCTGACCGCGTTCCTCCTCTGAGGTGTGGGGTTAGTCGGTCTTGTGACGCTGGAGAACAGTCTCCTGTACTGAGGTCTGTCAGCAGGTGGGTCAGGACTGGACCTCTCCTCAGCTGATTGTACTGCAGATCCTCCTGTGTCTGCTCCTGATCGCTGTGTAACCTGTACTCCATTCACTGACACTGCAGACGGCTGAACCTCCAGAACAGGGTCTACAATGTCCGCCTCAGCCTGTGCCGCTGGTTCATCAATCTCCGCGCTGAGCGAGGTCTCACTTATAATATCCGGACATGAGGCACTTTCTTGCTCACTCCCAGGAGTGCCACTCGCATTCACTTCATCTGTACTGCACATAGAGTTTACTGCAGTTAACCCCTCGTCAGCTGGCACACATTTCTCTGCAGCTTTAGCAGCATTTTTGTTGACTGATTGCACAGACCCCACACATGATGAGAGATGTGATCCTCCAGCCACTGCACACTCATATCTTCCAGGGTTTCCCTGCTCCACAATATTATATACAGTCTTATAGTCAGTGTCTTTTTTTGCAATGATATTTTTTCTCTTCACAGTTTGGGCTCTGGTCTCCCTTTTGTTCTCAATTGCCCGGTTCTTTATTTTGGGTACTGTGCATGATTCTTTCTGCAATCTCTCCTTCAATATCACCAGCTCACGTGTGCAAACATCCAGACACTCACATTTCATCAGCTTTGCCTTTGGATCAGTCTCTTGGTTAATTTCAGTTCTCAATTTGCGAACTTGCATTTCCATTTTAAAGATATTTTTCTTTGTCATTTTTGTGCACAATTCACCAACATCGTGAGATTCAGTTGACTCACCAGCCACCATTTCCAGATCATCACCTCCACCATCTCCATGCTGCAGGCCAAACTCCAGACTCTGGGCTTTCCCAGGATCATCAGCCCAGGACCCCTCCCCTCCACCTGGGTCAGAAGCCATGCATAGTCCTAACAGGGAGCTCACAAGCACACGTCTATCCTCTCCTATGGACAAGAATAGAACTACTATAATACTGCCCCCTATATACAAGAATATAACTACTATAATACTGCCCCTATATACAAGAATATAACTACTATAATACTGTCCCTATATATGAGAATATAACTACTATAATACTGCTCCTATATACAAGAATATAACTACTATAATACTGCCCCCTATATACAAGAATATAACTACTATAATACTGTCTCCTATATACAAGAATATAACTACTATAATACTGCTCCTATATACAAGAAAATAACTACTATAATACTGCTCCTATATACAAGAAAATAACTACTATAATACTGCCTCCTATATACAAGAATATAACTACTATAATACTGCCTCCTATATACAAGAATATAACTACTATAATACTGCTAATATATACAAGAGTATAACTACTATAATACTACCCCTATATACAGGAATATAACTACTATAATACTGCCCCTATATACAAGAATATAACTACTACAATACTGCCCTTATATACAAGAATATAACTATAATACTGCCTCTATATACAAGAATATAACTTCCATAATACTGCCCCTATATACAAGAATATAACTACTATAATACTGCCCTTATATACAAGAATATAACTACTATAATACTGCTCCTATATACAAGAAAATAACTACTATAATACTGCCCCTATATACAAGAATATAACTACTATAATACTGCCCCTATATACAAGAATATACCTACTATAATACTGCTCCTATATACAAGAAAATAACTACTATAATACTGCCCCTATATACAAGAATATAACTACTATAATACTGCCCCTATATACAAGAATATACCTACTATAATACTGTCCTCTATATACAAGAATATAACTACTATAATACTGCCCCCTATATACAAGAATATAACTACTATAATACTGCTCCTATATACAAGAATATAACTACTATAATACTGCTCCTATATACAAGAATATAACTACTATAATACTGCCCCCTATATACAAGAATATAACTACTATAATACTGCTCCTATATTCAAGAATATAACTACTATAATACTGCCCAATATATACAAGAATATAACTACTATAATACTGCCTCCTATATACAAGAATATAACTACTATAATACTGCCCCTATATACAAGAATATAACTACTATAATACCGCTCCTATATGCAAGAATATAACTACTATAATACTGCCCCCTATATACAAGAATATAACTACTATAATACTGGCCCTATATACAAGTATATAACTACTATAATACTGCCCCCTATATACAAGCATATAACTACTATAATACTGCCTCTATATACAGGAATATAACTACTATAATACTGCTCCTATATACAAGAATATAACTACTATAATACTGCCCCATTATACAAGAATATAACTACTATAATACTGCCCCCTATATACAAGAATATAAATACTATAATACTGCCCCCTATATACAAGAATATAACTACTATAATACTGCCCCCTATATACAAGAATGTAACTACTATAATACTGCCCCCTATATACAAGAATATAACTACTATAATACTGCCCCCTATATACAAGAATATAACTACTATAATACTGCCACCTATATACAAGAATATAACTACTATAATACTGCCCCCTATATACAAGAATATTTCTACTATAATACTGCTCCTATATACAAGAATATAACTACTATAATACTACCCCTATATACAGGAATATAACTACTATAATACTGCCCTTATATACAAGAATATAACTACTATAATACTGCCTCCATATACAAGAATATAACTTCCATAATACTGCCCCTATATACAAGAATATAACTACTATAATACTGCCCTTATATACAAGAATATAACTACTATAATACTGCTCCTATATACAAGAATATAACTAATATAATACTGCTCCTATATACAAGAATATAACTACTATAATACTGTCCCCTATATACAAGAATATAACTACTATAATACTGCTCCTATATACAAGAATATAACTACTATAATACTGCCCAATATATACAAGAATATAACTACTATAATACTGACCCCTATATACAAGAATATAACTACTATAATACTGCCCCCTATATACAAGAATATAACTACTATAATACTTCTCCTATATACAAGAATATAACTACTATAAGGGCATGCCCACACGTGGCGGATTTCCTCCGCAACTGTCCGCATCAATGCCGCACAGAATCTGCGTTGCAGATTCTGCGGCGGATCTGCCCAAAATGTGCAGTAAATTGATGCGGACTAGTTGCTGCGGACTGCGGTAAAAGTGCTTCCCTTCTCTCTATCAGTGCAGGATAGAGAGAAGGGCCAGCACTTTCCCTAGTGAAAGTAAACGAATTTCATACTTACCGTCCGTTGTCTTGGTGACTCGTCCCTCTTTCGGCATCCAGCCCGACCTCCCTGGATGACGCGGCAGTCCATGTGACCGCTGCAGCCTGTGATTGGCTGCAGCCGTCACTTAGACTGAAACGTCATCCTGGGAAACCGAACTGGAGACAGAAGCAGGGAGTTCTCGGTAAGTATGAACTTCTATTTTTTTGACAGGTTGCTGTATATTGGGATCGGTAGTCACTGTCCAGGGTGCAGAAACAGTTACTGCCGATCGCTTAACTCTTTCAGCACCCTGGACAGTGACTATTTACTGACGTCTCCTAGCAACGCTCCCGTAATTACGGGAGCTCCATTGACTTCCTCAGTCTGGCTGAAGACCTAGAAATACATAGGTCCAGCCAGAATGAAGAAATGTCATGTCAAAAAAGCAAGACGCATCCGCAGCACACATAACATGTGCATGACAGCTGCGGACTTCATTGCGGAAATTATAATCTCCATTGAAGTCAATGGAGAAATTCCGCCATGAGTCCGCAAGCAGTCCGCCACAACTCTGCAACATCCATTGCATGCTGCGGACACCAAATTCCGCACCGCAGACTATGCTCCGCAGCGGAATTTTCAGCCTCGTCTAAACGAACCCTACTAAATAGAAGTGGAAGTCAATGGAGAAACGGCTCCGCTGCGGAATTCAAGAGCAATTACGCCACGTGTGGCTTTGCCCTAATACTACCCCTATATACAAGAATATAACTACTATAATACTGCCCCCTATATACAAGAATATAACTACTCTAATACTGCCCCTATATACAAGAATATAACTACTATAATACTGCCCCCTATATACAAGAATATAACTACTATAATGCTGCCTCTATATACAGGAATATAACTACTATAATACTGCCCCCTATATACAAGAATATAACTACTGTAATATTGCTCCTATATACAAGAATATAACTACTATAATACTGCTCCTATATACAAGAATATAACTACTATAATACTGCCCCCTATATACGAAAATATAACTACTATAATACTGCCCCCTATATACAAGAATATACTACTATAATACTGCCACCTATATACAAGAATATAACTACTATAATACTGCCCCCTATATACAAGTATATAACTACTATAATACTGCTCCTATATACAAGAATATAACTACTATAATACTACCCCTATATACAGGAATATAACTACTATAATACTGCCCCTATATACAAGAATATAACTACTATAATACTGCCCTTGTATAAAAGAATATAACTACTATAATACTGCTCCTATATACAAGAATATAACTACTATAATACTGCTCCTATATACAAGAATATAACTACTAGAATACTGCCCCCTATATACAAGAATATAACTACTATAATACTGCCCAATATATACAAGAATATAACTACTATAATACTGCCTCCTATATACAAGAATATAACTACTATAATACTGACCCTATATACAAGAATATAACTGCTATAATACAGCCCCCTATATACAATATAACTACTATAATACTGCTCCTATATACAATATAACCACTATAATACTGCCCCTATATACAAGAATATTACTACTATAATACTACTCCTATATACAAGAATATAACTACTATAATACTGCCCCCTATATACAAGAATATAACTACTATAATACTGCCCCCTATATACAAGAATATAACTACTATAATACAGCTCCTATATACAAGAATATAACTACTATAACACTGCCTCTATATACAAGAATATAACTACTATAATACTGCCCCTATATATAAGAATATAACTACTATATTACTGCCCCCTATATACAAGAATATAACTACAATAATACTGCCTCCTATATACAAGAATATAACTACTATAATACCTCCCCTATATATAAGAATATAACTACTATAATACTGCCTCTATATACAATATACCTACTATAATACTGCCTCTATATACAATATACCTACTATAATACTGCTCCTATATACAGGAATATAACTACTATAATTCTGCTCCTATATACAAGAATATAACTACTATAATACTGCACCTATATACAAGAATATAACTACTATAATACTGCCCCTATATACAAGGGTATAACTACTATAATACTGCCCCTTGTATACAAGAATATAACTACTATAATACTGCCTCCTATATACAAGAATATAACTACTATAATACTGCCCCCTATATACAAGAATATAACTACTATAATACTGCCTCCTATATACAAGAATATAACTACTATAATACCTCCCCTATATATAAGAATATAACTACTATAATACTGCCTCTATATACAATATACCTACTATAATACTGCCTCTATATACAATATACCTACTATAATGCTGCTCCTATATTCAAGAATATAACTACTATAATACTGCTCCTATATACAAGAATATACCTACTATAATACTGCCTCTATATACAATATACCTACTATAATACTGCTCCTATATACAAGAATATAACTACTATAATACTGCCCCCTATATACAAGAATATAACTACTATAATACTGCCCCCTATATACAAGAATATAACTACTATAATACTGCCTCTATATGCAATATACCTACTATAATACTGCTCCTATATACAAGAATATACCTACTATAATACTGCCTCTATATACAATATACCTACTATAATACTGCTCCTATATACAAGAATATAACTACTATAATACTGCCCCTATATACAAGAATATAACTACTATAATACTGCCCCCTATATACAAGAATATAGCTACTATAATGCTGCCCCTATATGCAAGAATATAACTACTATAATACTGCTCCTATATACAAGAATATAACTACTATAATACTGCCCCTATATACAAGAATATAACTACTATAATACTGCCCCCTATATACAAGAATATAGCTACTATAATGCTGCCCCTGTATGCAAGAATATAACTACTATAATACTGCTCCTATATACAAGAATATAACTACTATAATACTGCCCCTATATACAAGAATATAACTACTATAATACTGCCCCTATATACAAGAATATAACTACTATAATACTGCCTCCTATATACAAGAATATAACTACTATAATACTGCCTCTATATACAAGAATATAACTACTATAATACTGGCCCCTATATACAAGAATATAACTACTATAATACTGCCTCCTATATACAAGAATATAACTACTATAATACTGCTCCTATATACAAGAATATAACTACTATAATACTGCCCCTATATACAAGAATATAACTACTATAATACTGCCCCTATATACAAGAATATAACTACTATAATTATCTTTTTTATTTGAAAACTTGCAACAAAATATTACAAAACCTTTGCAATACACTCATAACAGATAAAGAAAATAAACGTATGTCTCTTAATAACATTACAATCATTAAACAAACCATAATATATGAATATTGCTCCAGTATAGATTGTTTCAACTATTTTTCATGATATTATTCTAGACAGTATTACAGGAGAGTTCTTGTTTATTGGTGGCCGGGCAGCATCGCGCACACCACAGAGGGTACACAGTCACCATATTTATGACATATAGGAAACCTCTAGGATATAAACGGAGTTCGGGGTAGAAGTCTCCATACAGCAGCTGAGAGTTTCACTGTCCCACTAGATGTGGTGACTGCAGGGACACAGCAGGGACATTACTCTGTAGATAAGTCTCTTGTATAAAGAGGATATTGGTTTTGTCGTCAGACAGACGCTGGAATATCGCCAGCCGCCTGCTCCTATTCTTCACACTGTTCACATTAATAGGAGGTTATTTTCAGCCTCATCTTGGTTACATGTCTTTCCTACTTTTTTCCTTCTTCCACTGCTATGTCCTGTAACACCCCATCTTTTGGTGGACATTGGGGGGTCAGCATCTTCATCCTGAGGTTCGTCATCTGGGTTCTGTGAGGAGACTTGCTCCATCTCTGCTTCTTCTTCCTGGTCATCTTCTCCCAGCGCACAGTAATGTCCCCCAGTTATCGCCAGCACTGGAGACTCCGGTGATTTCTTTGCAGCAGTGATTTTTTTCTTAGAAGAATTATCTGTTTTACTTCTCCTTTTAACCGTCTGAAATCCCTCCTCATCCATACTGGTCGCTGCGGCTGGATCAGCTGTTTTTTTACTGGTCGCTGCGGCTAGATCTGCTGGTTTTTTACTGGCCGCTGCGGCTGGATCAGCTGGTTCCTTACTGGTGTCGGGCAGATGTTTGGTGACAGAGTGACTGGATATTTTGCTTTTAGCATGACCTCTATTTTCAGTGGCTGGTGACACTTGTGCAGCATCCACAGATGGGACATTCGTCTCTGGAGCAGGGCCTCTGGTACTTCGACTCTCATCATCGTTGGGACTTCCAGGTTCTGGGGTTGTATCTACACATATGGAGACATCCTCCTGGTCTTCCTCCATGGCTTCTTTAAAGGTCTCCTCTTTATTATGTTCTGCATGTGGACACTCCCGGAATGTATGTCCAGGTCCTAAGCACAGGTTACAGATGACAGGTCCTGTACAATCGTCCTTCACATGCCCAAACTGACCACATAGTGAGCACTTAATACAGGAACAGTTGAATGCCAGGTGTCTGCCCCCACATCTATGGCACAGTCGCGGTTGACCAGGGTAGTAACATACGCCTCTCTCCGAGCCCAGGTAGAAGGAGTGTGGCAGATGTCTGGTCACTCCATTCTCCTGAACCAGCTGGATCTTGACAGAATATCCTCCATTCCAGATCTCCTCCTCATCATAGATCTTTGTTGGCTGTCTCTTCACCTCACAATATCTGCTCAACCAGTGCTGCAAATCTGCAAGAGCCACCACCTCAGACTGGAACAGGACGGTGGCGGTGACTACCTGGGGTTTAGTCAGCTGGATGACATGTAGATGCTCCCACATCGCGTGCTCCTTTGTATCATTATAAATACTCCAGAACAAGTCTAGACTATATTGCAGCTTGAAACTGATGTCATAATTCCTGCTGGAGGGAACGTGGATCAGAGCGAACACCTCAGAAGCTTTAAACTTCATAAACTCCTTCAACAAAACTTTCCCAATGTAGAGTCTGGAGGGGAGGTTTTCCTCTGGTCCTGAGTACCTGATTCTGACCGCGTTCCTCCTCTGAGGTGTGGGGTTAGTCGGTCTTGTGACGCTGGAGAACAGTCTCCTGTACTGAGGTCTGTCAGCAGGTGGGTCAGGACTGGACCTCTCCTCAGCTGATTATACTGCAGATCCTCCTGTGTCTGCTCCCGATTGCTGTGTAACCTGCACTCCATTCACTGACACTGTGGATGGCTGAACCTCCAGAACAGGGTCTGCAATGTCCTCCTCAGCCTGTGCCGCTGGTTCATCAGATATCAGACTGTCAATCACCGCGCTGAGCGAGGTCTCACTTATAATATCCGGACATGAGGCACTTTCTTGCTCACTCCCAGGAGTGCCACTCACATTCACTTCATCTGTACTGCACATAGAGTTTTCTGCAGTTAACCCCTCGTCAGCTGGCACACATTTCTCTGCAGCTTTAGCAGCATTTTTGTTGACTGATTGCACAGACCCCACACATGATGAGAGATGTGATCCTCCAGCCACTGCACACTCATATCTTCCAGGGTTTCCCTGCTCCACAATATTGTACACAGTCTTATAGTCAGTGTCTTTTTTTGCAATGATATTTTTTCTCTTCACAGTTTGGGCTCTGGTCTCCCTTTTATTCTCCATTGCCCGGTTCTTTATTTTGGGTACTGTGCATGATTCTTTCTGCAATCTCTTCTTCAATATCACCAGCTCACGTGTGCAAACATCCAGACACTCACATTTCATCAGCTTTGCCTTTGGATCAGTCTCTTGGTTAATTTCAGTTCTCAATTTGCGAACTTGCATTTCCATTTCAAAGATATTTTTCTTTGTCATTTTTGTGCAAAATTCACCAACATAATGAGATTCAGTTGACTCACCAGCCACCATTTCCAGATCATCACCTCCACCATCTCCATGCTGCAGGCCAAACTCCAGACTCTGGGCTTTCCCAGGTTCATCAGCCCAGGACCCCTCCCCTCCACCTGGGTCAGAAGCCATGCATAGTCCTAACAGGGAGCTCACAAGCACACGTCTATCCTCTCCTATGGACAAGAATATAACTACTATAATACTGCCCCCTATATACAAGAATATAACTACTATAATACTGCCCCTATATACAAGAATATAACTACTATAATACTGCCCCTATACACAAGAATATAACTACTATAATACTGCCCCCTATATACAAGAATATAACTACTATAATACTACCCCCTATATACAAGAATATAACTACTATAATACTGCCCCCTATATACAAGAATATAACTACTATAATACTGCCTCTATATGCAATATACCTACTATAATACTGCTCCTATATACAGGAATATAACTACTATAATACTGCCCCCTATATACAAGAATATAACTACTATAATACTGCTCCTATATACAAGAATATAACTACTATAATACTACCCCCTATATACAAGAATATAACTACTATAATACTGCCCCCTATATACAAGAATATAACTACTATAATACTGCTCCTATATACAAGAATATAACTACTATAATACTGCCCCCTATATACAAGAATATAACTACTATAATACAGTCTCTATATGCAATATACCTACTATAATACTGCCCCTATATACAAGAATATAACTACTATAATACTGCCCCCTATATACAAGAATATAACTACTATAATACTGCCCCCTATATACAAGAATATAACTACTATAATACTGCCCCCTATATACAAGAATATAACTATTATAATACTGCCCCCTATATAGAAGAATATAACTACTATAATACTGCTCCTATATACAAGAATATAACTACTATAATACTGCCCCTATATACAAGAATATAACTACTATAGTAATGCCCCCTATATACAAGAATATAACTACTATAATACTGCTCCTATATACAAGAATATAACTACTATAATACTGCCCCCTATATACAAGAATATAACTACTATAATACTGCTCCTATATACAAGAATATAACTACTATAATACTGCCCCCTATATACAAGAATATAACTACTATAATACTGCCTCTATATGCAATATACCTACTATAATACTGCCCCTATATACAAGAATATAACTACTATAATACTGCCCCCTATATACAAGAATATAACTACTATAATACTGCCCCCTATATACAAGAATATAACTACTATAATACTGCCTCTATATGCAATATACCTACTATAATACTGCTCCTATATACAGGAATATAACTACTATAATATTGCCCCCTATATACAAGAATATAACTACTATAATACTGCTCCTATATACAAGAATATAACTACTATAATACTACCCCCTATATACAAGAATATAACTACTATAATACTGCCCCCTATATACAAGAATATAACTACTATAATACTGCTCCTATATACAAGAATATAACTACTATAATACTGCCCCCTATATACAAGAATATAACTACTATAATACTGCCTCTATATGCAATATACCTACTATAATACTGCCCCTATATACAAGAATATAACTACTATAATACTGCCCCTATACACAAGAATATAACTACTATAATACTGCCCCCTATATACAAGAATATAACTACTATAATACTGCCCCTATATACAAGAATATAACTACTATAATACTGCTCCTATATACAAGAATATAACTACTATAATACTGCCCCCTATATACAAGAATATAACTACTATAATACTGCCTCTATATGCAATATACCTACTATAATACTGCTCCTATATACAGGAATATAACTACTATAATACTGCCCCCTATATACAAGAATATAACTACTATAATACTGCTCCTATATACAAGAATATAACTACTATAATACTACCCCCTATATACAAGAATATAACTACTATAATACTGCCCCCTATATACAAGAATATAACTACTATAATACTGCTCCTATATACAAGAATATAACTACTATAATACTGCCCCCTATATACAAGAATATAACTACTATAATACAGTCTCTATATGCAATATACCTACTATAATACTGCCCCTATATACAAGAATATAACTACTATAATACTGCCCCCTATATACAAGAATATAACTACTATAATACTGCCCCCTATATACAAGAATATAACTACTATAATACTGCCCCCTATATACAAGAATATAACTATTATAATACTGCCCCCTATATAGAAGAATATAACTACTATAATACTGCTCCTATATACAAGAATATAACTACTATAATACTGCCCCTATATACAAGAATATAACTACTATAGTAATGCCCCCTATATACAAGAATATAACTACTATAATACTGCTTCTATATACAAGAATATAACTACTATAATACTGCCCCCTATATACAAGAATATAACTACTATAATACTGCTCCTATATACAAGAATATAACTACTATAATTCTGCCCCCTATATACAAGAATATAACTACTATAATACTGCCTCTATATGCAATATACCTACTATAATACTGCCCCTATATACAAGAATATAACTACTATAATACTGCCCCCTATATACAAGAATATAACTACTATAATACTGCCCCCTATATACAAGAATATAACTACTATAATACTGCCTCTATATGCAATATACCTACTATAATACTGCTCCTATATACAGGAATATAACTACTATAATACTGCCCCCTATATACAAGAATATAACTACTATAATACTGCTCCTATATACAAGAATATAACTACTATAATACTACCCCCTATATACAAGAATATAACTGCTATAATACTGCCCCCTATATACAAGAATATAACTACTATAATACTGCTCCTATATACAAGAATATAACTACTATAATACTGCCCCCTATATACAAGAATATAACTACTATAATACTGCTCCTATATACAAGAATATAACTACTATAATACTGCCCCCTATATACAAGTATATAACTACTATAATACTGCCTCTATATGCAATTTACCTACTATAATACTGCCCCTATATACAAGAATATAACTACTATAATACTGCCCCCTATATACAAGAATATAACTACTATAATACTGCCCCTATATACAAGAATATAACTATTATAATACTGCCCCCTATATAGAAGAATATAACTACTATAATACTGCTCCTATATACAAGAATATAACTACTATAATACTGCCCCTATATACAAGAATATAACTACTATAATACTGCCCCCTATATACAAGAATATAACTACTATAATACTGCTCCTGTATACAAGAATATAACTACTATAATACTGCCCCCTATATACAAGAATATAACTACTATAATACTGCTCCTATATACAAGAATATAACTACTATAATACTGCCCCCTATATACAAGTATATAACTACTATAATACTGCCTCTATATGCAATTTACCTACTATAATACTGCCCCTATATACAAGAATATAACTACTATAATACTGCCCCCTATATACAAGAATATAACTACTATAATACTGCCCCCTATATACAAGAATATAACTACTATAATACTGCCTCTATATGCAATATACCTACTATAATACTGCTCCTATATACAGGAATATAACTACTATAATACTGCCCCCTATATACAAGAATATAACTACTATAATACTGCTCCTATATACAAGAATATAACTACTATAATACTACCCCTATATACAAGAATATAACTACTATAATACTACCCCTATATACAAGAATATAACTACTATAATACTGCTCCTATATACAAGAATATAACTACTATAATACTGCCCCCTATATACAAGAATATAACTACTATAATACTGCTCCTATATACAAGAATATAACTACTATAATACTGCTCCTATATACAAGAATATAACTACTATAATACTGACCCCTATATACAAGAATATAACGACTATAATACTGCTCCTATATACAAGAATATAACTACTATAATACTGCTCCTATATACAAGAATATAACTACTATAATACTGCTCCTATATACAAGAATATAACTACTATAATACTGCCCCCTATATACAAGAATATAACTACTATAATACTGCTCCTGTATACAAGAATATAACTACTATAATACTTCCTCCTATATACAAGAATATAACTACTATAATACTGCTCCTATATACAAGAATATAACTACTATAATACTGCCTCCTATATACAAGAATATAACTACTATAATACTGTCTCCTATATACAAGAATATAACTACTATAATACTGCCCCTATATACAAGAATATAACTACTATAATACTGCCCCCTATATACAAGAATATAACTACTATAATACTGCCCCTATATACAAGAATATAACTACTATAATACTGCTCCTATATACAAGACTATAACTACTATAATACTGCCTCTATATGCAATATACCTACTATAATACTGCTCCTAATAATATTTTTTATATTTTTCTCTATTATTTTTATTTCTTTAGAAAGATTGAAGAAACTGAAGAAGATTTCTTCTGGAAATGAAGCTACTTACGCGGTGATTATGATGTTTCACATTATTCTTTATATTTTTGATGTAATATGTGATGAACATTATCCCTTGACATAAATAAAAAAAATCACACTTAACTATTCGCTAATATCTTAGCGATGGGACAATTCCGTGCTTAGCCTCCAATTTCATTAGCCCCGTGTACCCCTGAGGACGCTACTAGTTAGCGAAACATGTCGGGGGGGGGGGGGGGCTCTAATTGTTGTTTTTAATTCCTGCCTTAGCCGAATTTATTGCCTTATTCATCCAAGCGTGGCATTCTGCCTCTTGACTGACCTGCTGATGTCAGTCAGCATTTACTTTTGGCTGTTTGCATACTTTGCTGGACTTTACCAGCTGGCTGCTTTCACTCTACTTCGGCTTCTGGCAGTGACAATTTTAAACTGTTATATGTGGTCTGTTCTTTGCTATGCGTAGCCTAATAAAAATTTAAAAGTGCAAATAAATTTATTTTCTATTAATAATTTGGGTAGTCAGGAAAAAGGGTTCTGTTGGCCTGCAGGCATTCCTTCTTTTGACTATATGCATTGTACCTGCTGACTACCTAGGGTCACAATCTGTCTTTTCTGGCCTCCAATTTAGACACAACAGTGCGGTAAAGTTTCTCTTGCAGGAAGATGCCTCCCAGTCTTAGAATGTTAAGCAAGCACTATGATCAAAACATACATGACCCCCCTATAACGTCACTAAATCTTCTTTCATATGTCTTGCTCCCTTCTCTCCCTAGGAACTGCATGGACAAACGGCGGACATTTACAATGACCTAAACGCTTTACGTAATTGACTTTTGGCTTTTTGAAACCCTTCTAATGAGATATTGAATCCTTTTCTGCTTACGGACCAGTCGTTGCACCGGCATCACACCTGTAGAAGATACATCATCAGAATGTCACGGCTTGAACATGTTATTCCCATTGATACCAAGAGTTGGAAAAGAGAAGAGTGAGAAAGGACTAGAAAGTTCCACCTGTCTCTGACGTATCATTGCTTTAGCTTCCATTTACTATTTCTTTTAGGTTATGCACTTAAAACATCTTTGACCTTAGATACATGGTGACAAGCGTTGTTTTTTATCAAAAAAGTTCTACCAGTACAGCAAAGCCATGACCATAACCTATCTGCCTTGTGTACTGTATTGTGGTTAGTCAGTCCTGAGCAGTTCTGTCACCATTACTGTAATTTAGACCAAATAGGTTTCTTTTTGATTTTTCTATAAAAAATAAAATGTCTCTTTCTTAAAGGGCAACACAGTGGCCTTGCAACTTACCTAAACAGATCCGTGTGATATAAAATACAGTATATACTGACCAGGAATTGCTCATAGATGTTAATGTACAGGAGTTAGTATAAGAGACAACACTTTCATAGAAAATTACTGGGACAATTCCTTTCTTTCTCATGAAATAATTAAAAAGTTAGTTGAGACATTCAAGATCTCATCTTGTCTCCTGCAATATTCTCCTCTATGGTCTATCTATAAATTGACTTGCATTTTACACTCAGCTTATTGTCCTCTCCTCTTATGTCTTGAAGGCAACTCCTCTCTCTAAGTCCCTTTATTGGTCACCATAAAAATTCAATACAAAGTCTTGGCTCCTCCATACATTTTCTCATTAACCTCCTGTTACCAAGCCAAATGTAACCTTCACTCTGTACAATATCATCTACTCTTCTACTCTCCTACCCTCTCATACTCTCTTCTCTTCTCCTACCCTTTCCTCCTCTCCTTTCCTTTCCTCTCTTCTCTTTGTTCTTTCGCTCTTCTCTGCTTTTCCCCACCCTATCCTCCTCACTTCCTCTACTCTCTTCTCTTCTATTGTTTTTCTCCTCCCCTACCCTCTACTTCTTTCTTGTCTCCTTTCCTCTCCTGTCTTCTCTTCTCCTTCCAACCAACCCTACCCTCCGCTCTTTCCCTACTCTCTTCTCCTGTCTACTCTTCTACTTCCCACCCACTCCTCCTTTCTTGTCTCCTCTCATCTTTTCTCATCTCCTCTCTACTCTCCGCTTTCCCTACACTAGTCTTCTGTTTACTCTTCTGCTTCCCTGACCTCTCCTCCTTTCCTCTCCTCTCTTCTCCTCTCTTTCCCTACCCTCTCTTCATCTCTTCCCCTACTTTCATCTCCTGTATACTCTTCTGCTTTCCTATCGTCTCCTCCTTCCATGTCTCCTTTCCTCTCATCTCATCTTTTATCTTCTCCTCTCTACTCTTCTCCACTCACCTCTCCTCTTTTCTCGTCTTCTTTCTCCTCCTTTGTTCTCTTCTGTTCTCCTCTTTCCTCCTCTCTTTCTCTACTCTCTCCTGTGCCTCTCCCCACCTCTTGAATATGGTACCAAATGCCAATTGATGCTCTACTAGACTTTAAGTCATAAAATCCATCCTTCAAAAATTCCCCTTATAAGAATATAATCATTATGAAGCTTCTCTTCGATAACTATCTTGGCACCACCACCTCTAAATGTGCAGTATTGACATCCCTAAACCTGTTGTTTCTATCCTCCATTCCCTATAGATTGTAAGCTTATACTGCCACAATTCTCCCAATGTATTTTGTTACTGTTATGTGTGTTTTGCTTTGATAATTGTAATGTATGTTTATGTTCTTACATTGTACAGTGCCACAGAAGATAGTAGTATATTAAAAAAAAATCTTTTAATAATATATTTAACATGGTATTCAAAGTATATTTGTCACAAGGACAGGTACCTTATGCTTCAAGGCATGTGTCATGTCCTATCACTAGTTGGCATTCCTATTTACAGAGACAGAGGGTCTTGAAGAAATAACCCCCAACACAATTATTTCAGCTACAAGAAAAAATTCTCTTGGCTCTGCTGTTTGGTTGGAAGGACTATCTGTTTTGAAGGAAGTGGTGGGCAAGGCTAAGGTCAGACTGGTCCACCTGAGTACCAGAAGATGGCCCAAGCTCTGACAGAATAATAAATTCCAAAGCTTCAGTATAAGGCAACCTCAGTTGGAGGTGACTATAGAGCTAATCACTTGCCACTATGGTCTATTCTATATGGGATGATCACAAATATTATTGATGATATGTCCTATATGTACAATGATAACAACAAATAATACAATTCAGTAAATCTGGACATGCACATGTTTGGCATAGATAGATGGTGGCCTCAGAGTCACCTCCTCTGGTGGGGAACCAACATCCAAATCAGGTCTTATTGTCCCTCTTGGTCACATAAGCTGGGTAATTTTGTGGATGCGATTGCACCCACTAGTCCATCTTTGTTAATATGTCAGACATACACTCTGATCTGAAGAGAAATTTTCACTTATATCAGTTGACTTTTAAGGGGGGTTAGCCAACTTAGAAAATATATTTTCACACACCCTGTCCAGATATTCTGAGGTAATAAAAGGGGGTTCCCTGTTCAGGACCTTCACCTCTTGGTCAGAGTGAAGAGTGACTACTTAGAGCGTCTGTCGCACTGGAGGACCGGTTCTGTCCTGCATGCCACAGACAACACATTGATATGAATGGACACTGTGTAATGCTTAATCTCTCCTGTGGAGGCACTGCAGGGAAATTGAACACTCACTGGCAGGTTTCTCCAGAAATTACAGCTGATTGCTGGTGGTCCCAGCAGATGTAATATCTATGAAGGTGTGAAGAAGACATTCAAACTTACGGCTTTCCCAACGTACACGCTTAACGTAAGGCCTACAGTCCATAAGACCTACAGTCCACTCAGTGTACTGAATATTTATACATAGTAAGAATAATAAATCCATTAAAAGCAACTTGCTGATGGTTTTCCTGAATATGGATACATAGTAATAATAAAAGATCTGGGAAAAGCAGCTTGTTGATAGTTTCCAGGAAGCAGCAATGAAGATGTTATAAAACAAATCAAACTCACAGCCCAGTCAATGTAATGAATAGCGATACATAGTAAGAATAAGAGATCCATGAAAAGCAGCTTGTAAATGGTTTCCACGGAGCTGGCATTGAGGTTTTTATAGGCCGAGCTGTGGGGATGCAGAGTTAGAAAACTATAACCGTTAAATACAGAATTTATTTCACAGAGCAAAACAGAATTATACTAAATAGTAGAAAGCAAACAAAAAGTGGAGCTTCAGTGTGATGTGATATAATAATGATTGATTCATTGTTTTTCACACCTTAAGAGAAATAATTGCTGGGAAAGTAAAACATTGTGGACAAATATTGAACCAAAATATGTTAATGTGCAATAATTAAACCAATATTTAGTTTGAGTGTTACTCCTCAGGCTTCATATTATATGTACATATGGTCTGCTCAGAAGACGTTTATATAACTTCTTCACTGGATCCAAAATTGTGCAAGCCTCTGAAAAAACATTGCGTGGGACCCCCTTACATTTTTTTAAAGGACAATAGCTTAGAAAAATAAGGGTTTATATAAAATATTCAAATGATACAGTTGCAATGTATAAATAATGGCACATACAGTGCTCAAATAATACCAGCATACTGTCATTAAATAACACCAACATACAGTGCTCGAATAAAACCAACATACAGTGCCCAAATAATACCACCATACAGTCACCAAATAATACCAACATACAGAGCTCAAATAAAGCCAACATTCTTTCACTAAAAAAATACCACCATGTAGTGCTCAAATAAAACCAACATACAGTCACCAAATAATACCAACATACGGTGCTCAAATAATACCAATACTGTGATCAAATAAAACCACCATACAGTGCTCAAATAATACCAACATACAGTGCTGAAATAATACCAATATACGATGCTCAAATAATACCACCATACAGTGCTGAAATAATACCAACATACAGTGCTCACATAATACCACCATACAGTCACCAAATAATACCAACATACAGAGCTCAAATAAAGCCAACATACTTTCACAAAAAAATACCACCATACAGTGCTCAAATAAACCAACATACAGTGCCCAATTGATACCAACATACAGTGCTCAAATAATACCAACATACAGCGCTCAAATAATACCAACATACAGTCACTAAATAATACCACCGTGCAGTGCTCAAGTAATTCTAACATACAGTGCTCAAATAATACCAACATAAAGTGCTCAAATAATACCACCATAGTCACCAAATAATACCAACATACGGTGCTCAAATGATACCAATACAGTGCTGAAATAATACCAACATACGGTACTCAAATAATACCAACATACAGTGATCAAATAATACCACCATACAGTGCTCACATAATACCACCATACAGTGCTCACATAATACCACCATACAGTGCTCAAATAATACCAACATACGGTGCTCAAATAATACCAACATACAGTCACCAAATAATACCAACATATAGTGCTCAAATAATACCAACATACAGTCACCAAATAATATCAACATTCAGTGCTCAAATAATACTGCGATGCGGTGCTAAAATAATACCACCATACAGTGCTCAAATAATACCAACACAGAGTCACTAAATAATACCACTATACAGTGCTCTAATAGTACCAACATACAGTGCTCAGATAATACCACCATACAGTGCTCAGATAATACCACCATACAGTGCTCAGATAATTCCACCATACAGTGCTCAGATAATACCATCATACAGTGCTCAAATAATACCCACATACAGTGCTCAAATAATACCCGCATACAGTGCTCAAATAATACCAACATACAGTCACCAAATAATACCAACATACAAAGCTCAAATAATGCCAACATACAGTGCTCAAATAAATACCACCATACAGTGCTCAAATAATACCACCTTACAGTGGTCAGATAATACCACCATACAGTGCTCAAATAATACCTATATACAGTGTTTAAATAATTACAACATACAATGCTCAAATAATACCAACATACAGTGCCCAAATAATACCACCAGTGCCTAAATAATCCCACCATACAGTGTCCAAATAATACCACCATAGTGTACTCAAATATTACGACTATACAGTGCTCACATAATTCCACCATACAGTGCTCAAATAATACCAACATACAGTGCCCAAATAATACCACCAGTGCCAAAATAATACTACCATACAGTGTTTAAATAGTCCAACCATAGTGTCCAAATAATAACACCATAGAGTTCTCAAATAATACGACTATACAAATAATGCCACCATGCAGTGCTCAAATACAACAGTTTCTGTGGCTCCTAGATTTTGGAGACCCATGGACATTCGCCACTTTGCTCTCCCTATAATAATTCATGCAGAAATACAATGACTCTCATGAATCAAAACGGTCTCAGAAAACACATGTCCTTCTTGCCCATAGCAACCATATTTCACTTTTCCCATGCAGGATAACAAAGGAACATTGAACTCATTGTTATTGGCAATATGGACCTTTTATCTGCAGCACTTTTGATGCTTAAGGCCCAAAGAGGAAAATATAAATATATGAGTGTAACATTACCACAAGAAAAATGGAGGGTAAGGAAGGTCTTAAATTTTCCATTGACCCATGGGTGATCGGGCCACTTCAACCATTTATGCCAATTATCTGAAATTCTGAAAGACTTGATTATAAACTGGATATCCATAAGTTTTGGTTTGGGTCAAATAGTCAATAGATGTCTCTGTTGGAGGGTGGTCTTCATCCTATCCCATGTGTTGGTGATTAGGTACTTTGGGAGAACCTTTCATTGCTATCATACCTCCCAACATTTTAATTCCAATTGCTCTATGCTGAGGATACCAGGCTGAGACCTCCATTCCAGGCTGAGGGCCTCATGTCAATCAAGATCTGATATTATTCCATGGGAAACAAAACATTACAATGAGGTGTTTACTTACTCTTCATCCTTATGTCTCTAGATAAACATCTAAGATCTCAGCTGATTTTTCTCACCTGACTAAGGATACCTGGAAGGAAAGCCATTGGGGAAAGTAGCAATGAGACCTCCTTCTAGAGGTAAGGTCGCCATAAGAATAGAGATATAGCACATAGATATACAGGGCTCCAAGAAGAAGGTGACACCAGAGCATCAGTCCTGACAAGGTGAGTCTCCTCAGATCTTTTCTTCCTATTCTTATATATGGACATTATCTGTACTTCGGTCTTTCTCCGGCTCCTACACTGAAATGATCAACATAGATACAAGCAAATAATAGTAATAATAGAATAAGATAATATAATAATGATATACATCCAATTCCCAATAGTCTGGAACTTCCACAGGTCGAGCATGAGCTCGAATGGGAAGACCACTAGAATTGGGTCATCATATGGCAGACAATTGGGAAACTGGAATACCATTATTTCTTCATTTTCCACATATGTTTGAAGCTTCTGTTTGTTAGTTCATAAATTCCCAAAGTAGTCTAGAATCACACTGGTATATATAAAAGATGTTGCATGTCCTCTGAAATCAAGGGCTTGCTATAAAGGTGGGAGGCCATGGAGATAAGAAGCCAAGTGATGGCCCCGAAGAGGTGGAAAAAAGGTTTAGGACCCCTCTACTCTTTCTTCTCTGCCTCAGTTGAGTTTATTCCCCAGGACTTCACTATTGAATCTTTTTTAGATGGGTTTTTTAAAAAAAATTGAACCCAGGATCATCTACAGGGACATGGGTCAAGTTCCCTTTTATGAGATGTGCATGTCTAGGCACACATAGACGCACATTGCAATGCACCAGCAGATATATTTGTCCCCACTACTGCTATAGTTTCTCTGTTGTCCTTCTCTCTACAGATTTGTCATGGACTGGTTGGGTATCTTCCTATTTTCGGCCTACGCTCTGGTAGCCTATGGTAAGCTCTGAAACGTGATATTGTAATAAAATATGACTTACAGATTACAGAAAATTACCAGGAATAGAAATGCCACATAAACTCTGTCTGAAAGGTTGGGTGTCTCATTAAGACAACCCTTGTCCATATGCCCTTTAGGGGTCATGGACGTCATAGAGGCTTTATGAGCCCGAATATAGAGCTGCTCTGTAAGAGCTGCCATGTAGTGATTGGCAACCATGTAATACTACATTTCCCCTGCATTGGCACTACAGGAGAGATGCCTGGCTGGCCATGACTTCCCCTGGCAAAATCAGCTGTTTTCCATGGGTGCCAGAAGTCAAGCCTGTGGCGATAAGCTACATGGCACCACCTAGTGGTCATGCATAGTATTTTATTTTTGAATAGTATCAGCAGTGTTTTTAACAATAAAGGGCGTATAGGCCATAGAGGCAGTCCATGCGGCTTCTATAAAGCCCTTGGAAAGATGAAGCCCTCCCCTTGTTATTCCCATCCCCTTTGCTATTGGGGTATATGAGAACCTGTGCATGACTCCCCTCTCCAGTGGCGCTGCATTGTTCTTTTTGGTTTAGTTATAGTATAGTATTGTTTTGCACTATATTTTTTTTATTTATGTTCTATTTTGTATCTAATATATTTTAAGATTTTTCTCTTGCTCCTTTACTAACCCTAGCATAGTACATAAACATTATATAAAAATATATATTCATTGAAACATACAAATTAGAGGTTGTAGCTGTAGGGGATCCAGAAGTAACAGTCGGACCGCAACCTAGTGCCTAAAGGGGGCCCAATGGCTCCACGGCCACATAAGAAAACACTAGTGTTATAAACTGTACATGGTAGGTGGGACCATGTTACAGATCTTGCATTGGGGCCCAGTAGTTACCGTTTTGATATAAATGCATACATGAGTACTAACAAATGTAACACATGACCATTAAATATTATTGTCTCTATTGGGAAACAATGTAATGTTTTTGGTTTTTTTTGGAAAGGGACTGTCTTTCGGTCGTGGGGTTGTGGGGCTTAGGAAATCATAAAGACTGAATTTCAGAAAGTGAAGCAAATTATTATATATTTTGTCTAGGGATTACAGAATGGGTAGAAGACTCCAAGGAGATTTACTGTGAGTATTCAGTTTAATTTTATTTATTTTTTTAAAGTAAAAATGTGTGCTCTGCCCTCTATTGGTGAGATACTGTATATACACTCATTCAAAGTTTTGGGATTGAGAAAATATTTTAGTCACATATGATGATAGCTAAAAGTCTTTACTACCTGCTTATAAATAGCCCTCGTACAAGATCAGATCATGAATAAGCATGCAGAGAAAGAAACCGCCTCTAGAGGGCAGAGTGGGGACTATGATTGTCTGGTTCTAGATTTAAAGAAATATTCCAGAGAAAACTGATACACTGTGTTATACCTAGTGCAGAAAATGATAGGATGGGGCTTGATATCTCTCTGGTGTTCTTTAAATCTCTGTGTCGTGCTCAACCCCTTAGGTCCCTGAATTAGGCATAAAAGTGTATCAGTTTTGCTTGGAGTGTTCCTTTAACTATAAATCAATACATACCATGATGGTAACAGTATGGTGGTCAGAGATGGACATATGTTGTTTTTAGATATGTCAATATTGTAAAAAGAAAGTTTCCAGTAGAAAAAAAGTTTTAAAAACAAACAAGTGACAAAAGTGAGGAAAAGGCTTCCAACCTTCATGATCTCCACAGGACATCAACATGGAAAGGGGTAATGGTTATGGTTTGCATGACATGGTTAAAACGACCCTCTGGTCTCGAGACAACATTTTAAATATGACGGGGTATAGGGAGTTTTAAGACCTTGTGCCCTCCAGTTGCGCCCCTCTACCATGGATCCGCTGCATGTGTTGTTCCAACATGGCTGTAGCATTTCTTAGTCTATGAGTCTAAGACACTCCCACCACTCTCGGATTGGCAAGAACTACTCCCGTGAGTAGCTCTCGCCAATCCGAGAACAAAGGGAGTGTCTTAGACTCTGTGATGTGCTGAGGCCATTTTGGGACAACACAGAAGAGACCTCAAAGCAGCGGATCCACAGCAGAGGGGCCCAACTGGGGGGCACCAGGTAATATAACTCCATATACCCCATCACATTTATAATTTTGGCCTGGGACAGGAGGGTCGCTTTAAATTTTGGAAGAGCCAGAGGTATGAACATTTTCAAAGTTCTACCAATGGGCGAGGTCCGATGTATTAAGTAAAAACATAAAAACAATTAATAACAATAACAGCCTCTGAGCTGAATGACCCTGAAATTTTGAAAAATACCCTAAGACCTCGAGTTCCATCTGGGATCAAATCCCAAATGTTCACTGAAAAATATGCTATGAAACCTTCAAGCTTTACATATTAAATATGACATGTTACATAATTACATATTAAATCTCCCTGTTATAACTGACCAGTCTCCTCTCATTATCTGTTTATAAGTCAGGTATAAGGATCAAACCTTATCTTCATATTCTCTCAAAAATTATTGATGGTTCCACATAAAGAACAATTTGTCAAAAGTCAAAAAAATTTCAATTCTGATTCAAGGACAATGAACATTTTTGGATTTTTTTTGTGTTTTTAAGGCAAATGTTACACACTCGGTGGGCATTCGGTAAACTTTCAGGAATTTACATCAGGTAAGTTTAAGGATTTGGCCGGATCCTTCATGTGTTTTGTTCCCCATGAATCCCATTTGGCCCAATCATGAACGCTGCCCGAGTCATGACCACTGAGCCTAGATGAAGCTGTAGGAAACCTGCAGATCTTTGGATGTTCCGGGATGTTTTATGACTTCCTCTCAAGATGTGACTCTATACTACAAAGGTGTTGGAAGGTGTTCCATAGGGCACTGTATTATGTATACATAGGGGCTTGTAGGGTCGAATATCTCTATTATACAGCATCTGAGGACACAATAGTTTTTCTCTATGCAGACATTGAAGGTACAGTAAGGCACCATAGAAATATGGCTCTGTAATACTCGAAGGTCATACTCTACATGTGTACATGAGGTCTAAGGTTTAATATATAGTAATGGTTAGATTCAATATGGATGGTTAGAGTAATGGTTAGATTCAATATGGAAATGCAGTACCAATGTTAACCTATGAGAAGTCTATATGCTAAGGTTAAGGGCCAACTACTTTTTCACATGGGCAATGTGATGTTGGATAATCTTAACTTACTGTAGGTTAAAGGAATAGTGTCACCAAAATTTTTTTTTTCATGTCAGTTTTATGTTAGTGTTTTATTAAAAACGTTTTTATTTATTTGTGTGTTTGTGTGTTACTTTTTTCTATTTTTTCACTTTTTCTTCCCTATGGGGGCTGCCATTTTTTGTTCCATTTCTGTCTGTGTCGATTAACGACACATACAGACATGGAATACGGCAGCCACAGTCCCATAGGGACTGCGAACGGCTCCCGTCCCATTGACTTCCGTGTACGGCGTCTGTGTGGGAACTGCACATGCGCCGCTCCCACACAGTCCAATTCGAAATTGGCGCCGTCCGGCGCCATTTTCCTGTGGACCGGAAGCCGCGGCCGGACAGTAATATTACTACTTCCGGTCGCGGCTTCCGGATTTGTGCACTTGGACCAGCGGCAGCAAACGGAGCGGACGGGCCGGAGGGAGCCGCGGCGGCAGGAGCAGGTAAGAGATTTCAATGTATGTTCGTGTTTGTGTGTGTTTACTACTGTATGTAAACCTACTACGCTGTGTGTTAGCTCAAAAAATGGCGACACACAGTGTAGGAGGTTACACCGTTCAAACCCCTCGTTTATCCCGGCACTAGCCAGGATAAAGGAGGGGGGGATGCTGAGAGCTCACTAGAGCGAGAGCTTTTAACCCAATGTTGCAATGCTGCAATTTTGGGAAATAGCTCCATCTAGTGACCAAAAATGGGTAGTATTATAAATTAGAAATAATTTATAATATTTCCTGACTCGTGAAAAAAATAAAAAAAATTTGAACAATGTTTAATCACCCACACACTAAATGTTTAATAAAAAAAAAACAAACATGTTTTTCGGGCAACACCATGCCTTTAAGGTTGCGACTACATGGCAACTTTGGCCACGAAACAAGTCTCCTGTGTGCCCCACGTAGTTAAAGTGAATGTGGCCTCGTTGAGGGGCACACAGCGATCTTGGCCACGTGGCCGTGCAGCCCTAGCCTAATTATTATTAAATATCTGTGTCTTAATTTCCTAATGTTTTTAATTATTATTTTAAGTTATTTAAAGTATTTTGATTTTTGAATTCTCTTATTTAAAAACGAATTATTTTTTAAAGATGGAAATGTATATGTTATTTTTTTTTATATATATTTAAAAATAGGACAAAATTTAAAACCAGGCTGGATACTGAAGCAATGGAGTAAGTTTATGAATAAATTAGATTTCCTTAATGTCAAGAATTTGGGGCTTATAATGATGAACTGTGGCTAAATTTCTGCTAGTGTCAATGTAAATATATTTTCCATGTGGAAGACGTAGGACGAGCTATGTGTTAGTCGCCTATCAATAGTCTATCAATTCTAAAAAATAATAATAGAATTTTGTTAAAAAACGACACAACATTATATGTTTTTTTTTGGGGGGACATTTTCTCTCCTATAATGTCTAAATAAAATTTAAAGAAAGCTGATTTATATTTTTGTTATTCCAGAGGGGATTCAAAGTAAGAATTTTAATCAAAGACATTTTTATTTTCCATTTTTTTTTTCATAAAAACATTTAAAAATGTAATTGAAACATTGTGGCCGATTTACTATTCAAATTGAGTGAGATTTCTGGCGTACATGCCACATCAGTTAACGGCTTGAGACACTTTTCTCGAAAAACACTGCTCAGAAATAAGCACTTTTAAATATATATATATACAACACACAAGAAAATGGCGACAGCACACTGTGAACACTAAGGCCACCTAAGCCGCTAAATATAAATAAATCTGCATTACTGATAAATCTACTTACAATAGGGAGGTTCGCAGCGCACATTTTGATCAAATTGTGCAAACTTACCTGCCACAACACGACGACCTCTATGAGGTGGGAACCTACGCTGCACATACACCCAGGACTGGGACTAAGCCTACATATATACCTGGGGATGGTGGGAACCAGCATTAAACTAATTAAAATCACCCAGGCCAGAATGGGAGGCAGTCACTGACCCCACATATATGAATCACATAAAAAACACAAAGGTTTGAACGGCACATTCCAACAAAATTCCAGCAACACCGCAAAAAGAAATGCCTCCCAATCTGACCCCCTTAGACTTTTATCTTTGGGGTCATCTGAAGGCAATTGTCTATGCTGTGAAGATACGAGATGTGCAGCAACTGAAACTACGGATACTGGAAGCCGGAGCTAGCATTTCTTCTGCGGTGTTGCTATCAGTGTGTGAAGAGTGGGAGAAGAGGGTTGCATTGACAATCCAACACAATGGGCAGCACTTTGAACACATTTTATAAGTGGTCAGAAACTTGTAAATAACTCATGAAAGAATAAAGTAACATTAAAACCAAGCACACCATTGTTTTTCTTGTGAAATTCTCGATAAGTTTGATGTGTCACATGACCCTCTTCCCATTGAAAAAACTAAAGTTGGATACAAAATGGCCAACTTCAAAATGGCCGCCATGGTCAACACCCAGCTTGTAAAGTTTCCCCCCTCCCATATACTAATGTGCCACAAACAGGAAGTTAATATCACCAACCATTCCCATTTTATTTAGGTGTATCCATATAAATGGCCCACCCTGTGTATATATATATATATATTTATTTATTTATTTATTTATTTATTTAAAAGTTCTTGATACACTTCTTCGTTGATCACCCCTCTTTAATTTATTGTAGACTATGGGCAGATTTACTAATACTGTCTAAGATTTAGACTGTGTAGACTTAGACCAGGCAGTCTGCATGCTTTAAGACAAATTTGGTGTATAGATATTGTGTGTTTTAGCAAAAAAAAAACGGGGAAAGTTTAAAATTACACCAAAATTGTTTTTCACCTATGTAGATGGATTGTATGGAATACCAGGAACTGGAGGGATAATTCAGAAAGAAATGAGTAAGTGTCTAAATCAATAAGATCTCTCTTTTTATTGTTTATGTATCAACTTTGTGAAACAACAATTAAAACTTAGGTTAACCCCTTAAGGACACGGACAATTTTGGCCTCTTTGCATCCCGACGCTCATAACTTTTTTATTTTTTGTACGACGTAGTTGTATGAGACTTTGTTTTTTTGCGAAATTAAAACTTAGGTTAAAGTTTATGTAAACCTTTGACAGGGATTTTTTTTTTTTTAAAAGACAAATGTCAGTCATTGTGTTTGGTACAAATTTCAAATTAGTTTTTATTAAAAATTATTTTTGCTTTTTGTGATACAGCTGCTCTGTATCCTATATACAGAGCAGCTGTATAGTTTGCTGAATCCTGTAGCCGTCATGTCCGCGAGATTGACGGGTTCAGTGAAAGCTGGTCCTGCGTTTCCCTGACACTCAGGTTTCACCTGTTATCCATTACATCTTGCTTCATAACTTTTTTTTTTAAACTTTTTATTGAGAATTAATGAATTTAATATAACATAATCACAAATATATTCATAGTAAATTCATATTAATAGTAAGAGATTAGACTCTATATAATCCCCCCATGTACCCAATGAATACCCAGTCCTTTTATAGAGATTTCTCAGAGAAGATCAGCCAATTCCTAGGTCTCCTGTCTTTTACAGCCAGTTGAATCATCTGCTGGATCAGACCCGACTTCAGATAGAGACTTTAGTCTCCCATTTAATCGCCGTTGGCAATCTACCTCTCACAGAGTCATAGGGCTACCCCCAAAAACAAAATATATAATTTTTCCCATCTGAATCCCAGCTCTCACTCCGCACCCCAGATCCCCTCTCACAGCCTGGTCTGGTTAATACTCCATGATTTAAATTTCTTATATTTCCTTATCTTTTGCATAAGATTCTTCCACTCCTCATCTGAGGGGGATAGTGCTGCACCCCCTTTCCTGGCAATAAGGACTCTTGCTCTATGGAGTGGTCTAGTGTTAGTCAACCTCTGCCCTTTGTCAAATGAACCATCTTCCAGTTCTTTTGTGCAATTAAGTAGTGCCAGATTGGGGGACCAAGGTATGACTCTCCCCACATAATTGTTAATTTCCTCAAATATAAGAGCCCAGAATATTTTTATGGACGGACATGTCCATATGACATGTAGAAAATCGTAAATTAATGTCCGACGGCTGGGGCATTGGGAACTATTTTTAATACCAATTTTATAAAGAAGGGCTGGAGAGTAATACAGTGTATGTATGATATTAACTTGTATAAATTGATGATTAGCACAATCGATGAATCTTTTATATTCCCGTAACAATTGGCCCAACATTCCTGGTCAATAGGCTCTAGATCCCTTCACCCTTTTATTTGGCTAGGGGGCAGTGTACTATCAGAAAATGCATTATTAATAATTTTATAAAGTGGAGAAATCTCCCTTATACCTAAAATGTTATTCATCAGCTTATCAAGTCCACTGTGCCCTTGTATATAAAAACAAATCTTTATTTGTGGTTTTACTAACTGCGTGCTGAATTTGAAGATATCTATAGCGATAAGATTCCTTAATTAGTAGTTCTTCAAAATCAATATCCCATTTTTAAATAAATCTTTAATATATTTTATACCATATATTTTCCATCCCTTAGTGTCTGGAATAATGTCCAATTCTTTCAAATTTTTATTTGTCCATATAGGTGTGCATTAAAGTGCTCCCCTCACCCACAATATTTTCTTAAAGGCTGCCCAACTCTCCGTTAATAGGTTGCATAATGGCCAATCCTTGTAATTGCCCTCCCTCAACTGCCCTGACTCTAAAAGTTCATAAATATTTATTTGGCCCTCGTTATCCATCAAAAATTTCCTCAAAACATTGTTTTCCTACCAACTAAGTAGAGGTCGAAGCTGAGATGCCAGAAAATATCCCTGGGATATATGGGATAGCCATAACTCCCTTGCTTAATGGCCTCAGAAAAAAAT
This sequence comes from Rhinoderma darwinii, assembly GCF_050947455.1. Lineage (NCBI taxonomy): Eukaryota > Metazoa > Chordata > Amphibia > Anura > Rhinodermatidae > Rhinoderma > Rhinoderma darwinii. The sequence goes on along the minus strand of NC_134696.1, from coordinate 102,952,749 downwards.
TTTTTTGCTTGATTCTCACCCTCTTCCTACCCTAATATTTTTTCATTTATCAAAACCGGGCTTGCATCTAGAACGTATAGAAGTTTTACACTTTTTGAAAACAACAATTCAAATTTAGATGATAGATTTTGTAACAAATTAATTCTTGTTCTTTATTTAATTGATAAAGGTGGATTACCTGGAATACCGGGAACACCAGGGATGATCACGGAAGAACCAAGTGAGTGTTCTAAACAAAGGAATCAATATTATCAAAGTAAAGTTATCCTATATATGAAGAACAAACCAGAGAGAATTAAAAGACACAATAATCATATTTTTGTGTTTATTAAATATAGATGGAATGTATGGAATACCAGGAACTGGAGGGATAATTCAGAAAGAATTGGGTGAGTGTCTAATTCAGTAAGATCTCTCTTTTTTTTTTATGTATACACTCTTGTGAAAACAATAATTAAAATTTAGATGATAGATTTAGTAAAAATAGTGATTCATGTTTTTTCTTTAATTGTTAAAGGTGGATTACCTGGAATACCGGGAACACCAGGGATGATCCCGGAAGAACCAAGTAAGTGTTATAAAGAAAGAAATCAATATTATTAAAGTAAAGTAATCTTATATATGAAGAACAAATCAGAGAGAATTAAAATAAATAATAATCATATTTTTGTATTTATTAATTATAGATGGAATGTATGGAACACCAGGAACTGGAGGGATAATTCAGAAAGAATTGGGTGAGTGTCTAATTCAGTAAAATCTCTCTTTTTGTTGTTTATGGATCTACTTTTCTGATAACAACAATGAAAATGTATTCTTTACCATTAACTGATAGGTATAGGTGGATTACCTGGAATACCGGGAACACCAGGGATGATCACGGAAGAACCGAGTGAGTGTTATAAAGAAATAAATCAATATTATTAGAGTAAAGTAATCCTATATATGAAGAACAAACCAGATAGAATTAAAATAAACTATCATCATATTTTGTGTTTATTAAATATAGATGGATATTATGGAATACCAGGAACTGGAGGGATAATTCAGAATGAATTGGGTGAGTGTCTAATTCAAGAAGATCTATATTTAAAGTATTTATGTATACAATTTTCTGAAAACAATTAAAATTTAGATGATAGCTTTTGCAATATAGTGATTCTTCTTCTTTATTTAATTGATAAAGGTGGATTACCTGGAATACCGGGAACACTAGGAATGACCACGGAAGAACCGAGTGAGTGTTCTAAACACAGAAATCAATATTATCAGAGTAAAGTTATCCTATATATGAAGAACAAATCAGATAGAATAAAAATAAACTATCATCATATTTTTGTGTTTATTAATTATAGATGGATTGTATGGAATACCAGGAACTGGAGGGATAATTCAGAAAGAATTGGGTGAGTGTCTAATTCAGTAAGATCTCTCTTTATTTTGTTTATGGATCTACTTTTCTGATAACAACAATGAAAATGTTTTCTTTACCATTAACTGATAGGTATAGGTGGATTACCTGGAATACCGGGAACACCAGGGATGATCACGGAAGAACCGAGTGAGTGTTATAAAGAAAGAAATCAATATTATCAAAAGTAAAGTAATCCTATATATGAAGAACAAACCAGATAGAATTAAAATAAACTATCATCGTATTTTGTGTTTATTAAATATAGATGGATTGTATGGAATACCGGGAACTGGAGGGATAATTCAGAATGAATTGAGTGAGTGTCTAATTCAATAAGAACTATATTTAAAGTATTTCTGTATACAATTTTCTGAAAACAATTACAATTTAGATGATGGCTTTTGCAATATAGTGAGTCTTCTTCTTTATTTAATTGATAAAGGTGGATTACCTGGAATACCGGGAACACAAGGGATGATTCCGGAAGAACCGAGTGAGTGTTCTAATTTACAGAAATCAATATAATCAAAGTAGTAATTCTATATATGAAGAATAAACCAGAAAGAATTAAAGAAACAATAATCATATTTTTGGATTTGTTAACCAGTTCAGGACCGGGCTATTTTGAGCCTTCAGGACCAGAAACCGTTCAGCCCTTTTTAGCACGTGTTAGTTAAATGGCTATAACTTTTTTATTTGTTGTGCTAACTACGTGATTTTTGAGATTTTTTTTTCCTGTAGACAATGCAGGTTTCTTTTTTTTTTTAATCATATTTTTGTATTTATTAAATATAGATGGAATGTATGGAATACCAGGAACTGGAGGGATAATTCAGAAAGAATTGGGTGAGTGTCTAATTCCGTAAGATCTCTCTTTTTGTTGTTTATGGATCTACTTTTCTGATAACAACAATGAAAATGTATTCTTTACCATTAACTGATACGTATAGGTGGATTACCTGGAATACCGGGAACACTAGGAATGACCACGGAAGAACCGAGTGAGTGTTATAAAGAAAGAAATCAATATTATCAGAGTAAAGTTATCCTATATATGAAGAATAAACCAGATAGAATTAAAATAAACTATCATCATATGTTTGTATTTATTAATTATAGATGGATATTATGGAATACCAGGAACTGGAGGGATAATTCAGAATGAATTGAGTGAGTGTCTAATTCAATAAGATCTCTATTTTTGGTATTTATGTATACAATTTTCTGAAAACAACAATAAAAATTTAGATGATTGCTTTTGCAATATAGTGATTCTTCTTTATATAATTGATAAAGGTGGATTACCTGGAATACCGGGAACACTAGGGATGATCACGGAAGAACCGAGTGAGTGTTCTAAACACAGAAATCAATATAATCAAAGAAAGTAATCCTATATATGAAGAATAAACCAGATAGAATTAAAATAAATAATAATCATATTTTTGTATTTATTAATTATAGATGGAATGTATGGAATACCAGGAACTGGAGGGATAATTCAGAAAGAATTGGGTGAGTGTCTATTTCGGTAAGATCTCTCTTTTTGTTGTTTATGGATCTACTTTTCTGATAACAACAATGAAAATGTATTCTTTACCATTAACTTATACGTATAGGGGGGTTACCTGGAATACCGGGAACACCAGGGATGATCACGGAAGAACCGAGTGAGTGTTATAAAGAAAGAAATCAATATTATTAGAGTAAAGTAATCCTATATATGAAGAACAAATCAAATAGAATTAAAATAAACTATCATCATATTTTGTGTTTATTAAAAATAGATGGATTGTATGGAATACCAGGAACTGGAGGGATAATTCAGAATGAATTGGGTGAGTGTCTAATTCAATTAGGTCTATATTTAAAGTATTTATGTATACAATTTTCTGAAAACAATTAAAATTTAGATGATAGCTTTTGCAATATAGTGATTCTTCTTCTTTATATAATTGATAAAGGTGGATTACCTGGAATACCGGGAACACTAGGGATGATCACGGAAGAACCGAGTGAGTGTTTTAACAAAGAAATCAATATTATCAGAGTAAAGTTATCCTATATATGAAGGAAAAACAAGAGAGAATTAAAAGAAACAATAATTATTTGTTTGTAATTATTAATTATAGATGGATTGTATGGAATACCAGGAACTGGAGGGATAATTCAGAATGAATTGGGTGAGTGTCTAATTCAATAAGATCTATATTTAAAGTATTTATGTATACAATTTTCTGAAAACAATTAAAATTTAGATGATGGCTTTTGCAAAATAGTGATTCTTCTTCTTTATATAATTGATAAAGGTGGATTACCTGGAATACCGGGAACACTAGGGATGATCACGGAAGAACCGAGTGAGTGTTCTAAACAAAGAAATCAATATTATCAAAAGTAAAGTAATCCTATATATGAAGAATAAACCAGATACAATTAAAAAAAAACCAATAATCATATGTTTGTATTTATTAATTATAGATGGAATGTATGGAATACCGGGAACTGGAGGGATAATTCAGAAAGAATTGGGTGAGTGTCTAATTCAATAAGAACTATATTTAAAGTATTTATGTATACAATTTTCTGAAAACAATTGAAATTTAGATGATAGCTTTTGCAATATAGTGATTCTTCTTCTTTATATAATTGATAAAGGTGGATTACCTGGAATACCGGGAACACTAGGGATGATCACGGAAGAACCAAGTGAGTGTTCTAAACACAGAAATAAATATAATCAAAGAAAGTTATCCTATATATGAAGAACAAACCAGAGAGATTTAAAATAAATAATAATCATATGTTTGTATTTATTAATTATAGATGGAATGTATGGAACACCAGGAACTGGAGGGATAATTCAGAAAGAATTGGGTGAGTGTCTAATTCAGTAAGATCTCTCTTTTTGTTGTTTATGGATCTACTTTTCTGATAACAGCAATGAAAATGTATTCTTTACCATTAACTGATACGTATAGGTGGATTACCTGGAATACCGGGAACACCAGGGATGATCACGGAAGAACCGAGTGAGTGTTATAAAGAAAGAAATCAATATTATCAGAGTAAAGTAATCCTATATATGAAGAACAAATCAAATAGAATTAAAATACACTATCATCATATTTTGTGTTTATTAAATATAGATGGATTGTATGGAATACCAGGAACTGGAGGGATAATTCAGAATGAATTGGGTGAGTGTCTAATTCAAGAAGATCTCTATTTAAAGTATTTATGTATACAATTTTCTGAAAACAATTAAAATTTAGATGATGGCTTTTGCAATATAGTGATTCTTCTTCTTTATTTAATTGATACAGGTGGATTACCTGGAATACCGGGAACACTAGGAATGACCACGGAAGAACCGAGTGAGTGTTCTAAACACAGAAATCAATATTATCAGAGTAAAGTTATCCTATATATGAAGAACAAATCAGATAGAATAAAAATAAACTATCATCATATTTTTTAATTTATTAATTATAGATGGATATTATGGAATACCAGGAACTGGAGGGATAATTCAGAATGAATTGAGTGAGTGTCTAATTCAATAAGATCTCTATTTTTGGTATTTATGTATACAATTTTCTGAAAACAACAATAAAAATTTAGATGATTGCTTTTGCAATATAGTGATTCTTCTTTATATAATTGATAAAGGTGGATTACCTGGAATACCGGGAACACTAGGGATGATCACGGAAGAACCAAGTGAGTGTTCTAAACACAGAAATCAATATAATCAAAGAAAGTAATCCTATATATGAAGAATAAACCAGATAGAATTAAAATAAATAATAATCATATTTTTGTATTTATTAATTATAGATGGAATGTATGGAATACCAGGAACTGGAGGGACAATTCAGAAAGAATTGGGTGAGTGTCTAATTCAGTAAGATCTCTCTTTTTGTTGTTTATGGATCTACTTTTCTGATAACAACAATGAAAATGTATTCTTTACCATTAACTGATACGTATAGGTGGATTACCTGGAATACCGGGAACACCAGGGATGATCACGGAAGAACCGAGTGAGTGTTATAAAGAAAGAAATCAATATTATTAGAGTAAAGTAATCCTATATATGAAGAACAAATCAAATAGAATTAAAATAAACTATCATCATATTTTGTGTTTATTAAAAATAGATGGATTGTATGGAATACCAGGAACTGGAGGGATAATTCAGAATGAATTGAGTGAGTGTCTAATTCAATAAGATCTATATTTAAAGTATTTCTGTATACAATTTTCTGAAAACAATTAAAATTTAGATGATAGCTTTTGCAAAATAGTGATTCTTCTTCTTTATATAATTGATAAAGGTGGATTACCTGGAATACCGGGAACACCAGGGATGATCACGGAAGAACCGAGTGAGTGTTCTTAACAAAGAAATCAATATTATCAAAAGTAAAGTAATCCTATATATGAAGAATAAACCAGATAGAATTAAAATAAACAATAATCATATTTTTGTATTTATTAATTATAGATGGAATGTATGGAATACCAGGAACTGGAGGGATAATTCAGAAAGAATTGGGTGAGTGTCTAATTCAGTAAAATCTCTCTCTTTGTTGTTTATGGATCTACTTTTCTAATAACAACAATGAAAATGTTTTCTTTACCATTAACTGATACGTATAGGTGGATTACCTGGAATACCGGGAACACCAGGGATGATCACGGAAGAACCGAGTGAGTGTTCTAAACACAGAGATGAATACTATTAAAGTAACGTAATCCTATATATGAAGAATAAACCAGATAGAATTAAAAGAAGCAATAATCATAGTTTCGTATTTATTAAATATAATTAGATTGTATGGAATACCAGGAACTGGAGGGATAATTCAGAAAGAATTTAGTGAATGTCTAATTTAATAATATTTATCTTGTTTTTGTTAATGTATGCACTTTTGTGAATACAACAATTAAAATTTAAATGATAGATTTTGTAAAAACATGATTTGTGTTCTTTATTTAATTGATACAGGTGGATTACCTGGAATACCGGGAACACTAGGAATGACCACGGAAGAACCGAGTGAGTGTTCTAAACACAGAAATCAATATTATCAGAGTAAAGTTATCCTATATATGAAGAACAAATCAGATAGAATAAAAATAAACTATCATCATATTTTTTAATTTATTAATTATAGATGGATATTATGGAATACCAGGAACTGGAGGGATAATTCAGAATGAATTGAGTGAGTGTCTAATTCAATAAGATCTCTATTTTTGGTATTTATGTATACAATTTTCTGAAAACAACAATAAAAATTTAGATGATTGCTTTTGCAATATAGTGATTCTTCTTTATATAATTGATAAAGGTGGATTACCTGGAATACCGGGAACACTAGGGATGATCACGGAAGAACCAAGTGAGTGTTCTAAACACAGAAATCAATATAATCAAAGAAAGTAATCCTATATATGAAGAATAAACCAGATAGAATTAAAATAAATAATAATCATATTTTTGTATTTATTAATTATAGATGGAATGTATGGAATACCAGGAACTGGAGGGACAATTCAGAAAGAATTGGGTGAGTGTCTAATTCAGTAAGATCTCTCTTTTTGTTGTTTATGGATCTACTTTTCTGATAACAACAATGAAAATGTATTCTTTACCATTAACTGATACGTATAGGTGGATTACCTGGAATACCGGGAACACCAGGGATGATCACGGAAGAACCGAGTGAGTGTTATAAAGAAAGAAATCAATATTATTAGAGTAAAGTAATCCTATATATGAAGAACAAATCAAATAGAATTAAAATAAACTATCATCATATTTTGTGTTTATTAAAAATAGATGGATTGTATGGAATACCAGGAACTGGAGGGATAATTCAGAATGAATTGAGTGAGTGTCTAATTCAATAAGATCTATATTTAAAGTATTTCTGTATACAATTTTCTGAAAACAATTAAAATTTAGATGATAGCTTTTGCAAAATAGTGATTCTTCTTCTTTATATAATTGATAAAGGTGGATTACCTGGAATACCGGGAACACCAGGGATGATCACGGAAGAACCGAGTGAGTGTTCTTAACAAAGAAATCAATATTATCAAAAGTAAAGTAATCCTATATATGAAGAATAAACCAGATAGAATTAAAATAAACAATAATCATATTTTTGTATTTATTAATTATAGATGGAATGTATGGAATACCAGGAACTGGAGGGATAATTCAGAAAGAATTGGGTGAGTGTCTAATTCAGTAAAATCTCTCTCTTTGTTGTTTATGGATCTACTTTTCTAATAACAACAATGAAAATGTTTTCTTTACCATTAACTGATACGTATAGGTGGATTACCTGGAATACCGGGAACACCAGGGATGATCACGGAAGAACCGAGTGAGTGTTCTAAACACAGAGATGAATACTATTAAAGTAACGTAATCCTATATATGAAGAATAAACCAGATAGAATTAAAAGAAGCAATAATCATAGTTTCGTATTTATTAAATATAATTAGATTGTATGGAATACCAGGAACTGGAGGGATAATTCAGAAAGAATTTAGTGAATGTCTAATTTAATAATATTTATCTTGTTTTTGTTAATGTATGCACTTTTGTGAATACAACAATTAAAATTTAAATGATAGATTTTGTAAAAACATGATTTGTGTTCTTTATTTAATTGATAAAGGTGGATTACCTGGAATACCGGGAACACCAGGGATGATCACGGAAGAGCCGAGTGAGTGTTATAAAGAAAGAAATCAATATTATTAGAGTAAAGTAATCCTATATATGAAGAACAAACCAGATAGAATTAAAATAAACTATCATCATATTTTTGTGTTTAATAAATATAGATGGATTGTATGGAATACCAGGAACTGGAGGGATAATTCAGAAAGAATTGAGTGAGTGTCTAATTCAGCAAGATCTATATTTTTGGTATTTATGTATACAATTTTCAGAAAACAATTACAATTTAGATGATGGCTTTTGCAATATAGTGATTCTTCTTCTTTATTTAATTGATAAAGGTGGATTACCTGGAATACCGGGAACACTAGGGATGATCACGGAAGAACCGAGTGAGTGTTCTAATTGACAGAAATCAATACAATCAAAGTAGTAATCCTATATATGAAGAACAAACCAGATAGAATTAAAAAAAACAATAATTATATGTTTGTATTTATTAATTATAGATGGAATGTATGGAATACCAGGAACTGGAGGGATAATTCAGAAAGAATTGGGTGAGTGTCTAATTCAGTAAGATCTCTCTTTTTGTTGTTTATGGATCTACTTTTCTGATAACAACAATGAAAATGTATTCTTTACCATTAACTGATACGTATAGGTGGATTACCTGGAATACCGGGAACACCAGGGATGATCACGGAAGAACCAAGTTAGTGTTATAAAGAAAGAAATCAATATTATCAGAGTAAAATAAACCTATATATGAAGAACAAATCAGTTAGAATTAAAATAAACTATCATCATATTTTGTGTTTATTAACCCCTTGCCGACATTTGACGTAAATATACGTCATGGAAAGCATTGACTTCCCGCAAAATGCCGTACATTTACGTCAAATGTTTGGCACCGGCTCAGAAGCTGAGTCGGTGCCATCATCGTCGGATCTCAGCTGTATCTTACAGCTGACATCCGACTGTAATGGCGGGGACCGAAATTAGCTTCGATCCCCACCATTAACCCCTTATGTGCAGCGGTCAAACGCGATCGCTGCACTTAAGGTGTTTGCAGCTTATCGGAGCCCCAGCAATGAAATTGCCGGGGTTCCGGTGGCTGCAATGGCAACCGGAGGCCTAATACTGGCCTCCCGGTCTGCCTAGCACCGAAGCCGGTCAAGATCCGCCCGGCGGCGGAGCCTGATCGGCTTCCGTAGCTGCCGGCAAGATGGCGCCGGGTCAGGAGCTGATCCGGCGTCATCAGCGGTGGAAGTCAGCTGTACTGTACAGCTGACATCCACCTGTAACGGCAGGAACCGGAGCTAGCTCCGATCCCTGCCATTAACCCCTTCGATGCAGCAATCGAAAGCGATTGCTGCATCATAGCGGTTACTAGCAGATCGCCAGCCCTGAGAGGCAATCGAGACTGGCGACTGCTGTTATGGCAACAGGAGACACTATGGTCTCCTGCTCTGCCATTACGGAAGCCGATTTAGGCCCCGCCGGGAGGCGAAGCCTAATCGGCTTGCTGTCAGTGAATGACTGACAGATCTAATACATTGCACTACATAGGTAGTGCAATGTATTAGAAAAAAAAAAATATGACCTTTGGACCTTCAAGTCCCCTAGTGGGACTTGAAGAAAAGTGTAAAAAAAGTATAAAAAAGTGTAAAAAAAAGTGCAAAAAATAAAAGTTTGAAAACAATAAAAGTTTCAAGTAATCAAATAAAACACAATCCCCCTTTTACTCTTATCAAGTCCTTTATTATTGAAAAATAATAATAAACCATAGGTATTTGGTATCGCCACGACCGTAACGACCTGAGGTATCAAAATATTATATTATTTATTGCACGCGTTGAACAGCGTAAAAAAAAAACGTAAAAAACTTTACCAGAGTTTCTGTTTTTTGGTCACTTTGCCCTACAAATATTAGAATAAAAAGTGATCAAAAAGTCGCACGTATCCAAAAATGGTACCTATAAAAACTATAGCTCGTCCCGCAAAAAACAAGCCCTCATACACCTCCGTCGACAAAAAAATTAAAAAGTTATGGCTCTCACAACTTGGCGACAGAAAAAATACATTCTTTTTACAAAAGTAATTTTATTGTGCAAAAAGTTGTAAAACATAAAAAAGTTCTATAAATTAGGTATCGCCGGAATCGTACTGACCCGCAGAATAAAGTTAACATGTAATTTATAACGCATGGTGAACGCTGTATAAAAAAAATGAAAAAAGCTGTGCCAGAATTGCGTTTTTTTGTTTACCTGGCATCCCAAAAAATAGGATAAAAGGTGATCAAAAAGTCACATGTACCCCAAAATGGTACCAATAATAACTACAGCTCGTCCCGCAACAAACCAGCCCTCATACCGCTACGTCTATGAAAAATAAAATTAGTTATGGCTCCAATAAGTCAGGAAATAAAAAAATATGCAGTTGTGCCCTAGGGGAACATTTCTTCTGTTTCAAGAGGCGATTTATCAAGGACCTAAAATTAGGGAACCAGGAAGGGGAGGGCCCAAACATATCCGCTGGAAGCGAGGGTGCCCGTATTATACCAGGACAACACTTTCCCAGCAAAATTCCCCAAACTACAAAAGGTGCGGAGTGTGGACCAAAAGGGGGATAAGAAATGACACCATTTATCAGTGCGACACTGGCCTGTGCGGAAAGGATTGCTTCACAGCGTAACACACATCTATGGATTATTTTATTTTTTTATACCACCTGACTATGCCCCTTATATACTCCGCCCCGCTTACATGTACCCCCACATTATAAAACACCAGCAATACTCAAATAAATATAGTACCAAGCAAAATCCGCTCTCCAAAAGCCAAATGGTGCTCCCTCGGCTCTGAACCCTACAGCGTCCCCAAACAGCAGTTTCCTTCAACATATATGGCATCGTCATACCCGGGAGAACCCTTTTAACAATTTTTGGGGTGTGTCTCCAGCGTCATAAGCTGGGCATGACATATTTGCCACTGAATGGCATATCTAGGGAAAAATATAAATTTTTAATTTGCACCATCCGCAGCGCATTCATTTATGGAAAAGACCTGTGGGGTGAAAATGCTCACTACACCCCTTAATAAATGCCTTGAGGGGTGCAGTTTCCATAGTGGGGGTCACTTATCAGGGGTTTCTTTTTATTATTTCACATCTGAGCCTCTGCAGTTGTGAACCAATACTTTGTAAATCGCCAAATTAGGCCTCCACTCCGCATGGTACTCTTCACTTCTGAGCCCTGTCATATGTCCAGACAAAAGATTAAGGCCACATGTAGGGTGTTTCTAAAACCGGGAAACACTGCATAATAATTAGAGAGCTGTCTTGTTATGGTGGCACAAGCCGGGCACCACATATTGGCATATCTATGGAAAAAAATCCCATTTTCACTCTGCAACATCGAGTGAACACTAATTTCTACAAAACACCTGCAGGGTTAAAATGCTTACTACACCCCTTGGTAAATGCATTGAGGGTGTAGTTTCCAAAATGGGGTCACTTCTGAGGGGTTTCCACTGTTTTGGGCCCACAGGCGCCCAGAAACCAATCCAGCAACATCTGCACTCCAAATGGCGGTCCTTCTCTTCTGAGCCCTGCCGTTTGCCCAAACAGCAGTTTATGACCACATATGGGGTATTGCTGTACTCGGGAGAAATTGCTTTACAAATGTTGGGTTCTTTTTTTCCTTTATTTGTTGAGAAAATGAAAAAATTTGCGCTAAAGCTACGTCTTATTGAAGAAAAAGGACTGTTTTTATTTTCACTGCCTAATTCTAATAAATTCTATGAAACATCTGTGGGGTCAAAATGCTCACTACACCCCTAGATGAATTCCTCAAGAGGTGTAGTTTCCTAAATGAAGTCCCTTTTTGGGCATTTTCATTTGTTTGTCCCCTCAGGGGCTTTGCAAATGTGACCTGGCCTCCGCAAATCATTCCTGCTAAATGTGATCTCAAAAAGCCAAATAGTGGTCTTTCCCTTCTAAGCCCTGCCGTGTTTCCAAACAGCCGTTTATTACCACATGTGGGGTATTGTTTTACTCGGGAGAAATTGCTTTACAAATTTTGTGGTGCTTTTTCTCCTTCAGTCCTTGTGGAAATTATAAAAAATTAGCTAAACCTACATTTTCTTTTAAAAAATTTAGATTGTCATTTTCAGGGCCTACTTCCAATAATTTATGCAAAAAACCTGTTGCGTCAAAACGCTCACTATTCCCCTAGATAATTTCCTCAATGGGTGTAGTTTCCAAAATGGGGTCACTTGTGGGGGGTTTCCACTGTTTTATCCCCTCAGGGGCTTTGTAAATGTGACATGGCCTCCGCAAACCATTCCTGCTAAATTTGAGTTCCAAAAGCCAAATGGCGCTCTTTCCCTTCTCAGCCTCGCCGTGTGTCCAAACAGCCGTTTATTACCACATGTGGGGTATTGTTTTACTCGGGAAAAATTTCTTTACAAATTTTATGGTGCTTTTTCTCCTTTAGTCCTTGTGGAAATGAAAAAAAATTAGCTAAACCTACATTTTATTTTAAAAAATGTAGATTTCCATTTTCACAGCCTACTTGCAAAAATTTCTGCAAAAAACCTGTGGGGTCAAAATGCTCACTATACCCCTAGATAATTTCCTCAAGGGGTATAGTTTCCAAAATGGGGTCACTTGTTGGGGGTTTCCACTGTTTTGTCACCTCAGGGGCTTTGTAAATGTGACATGGCCTCCGCAAACCATTCCTGCTAAATGTGAACTCCAAAAGCCAAATAGCGCTCTTTCCCTTCTCAGCCACGCCGTGTCTCCAAACAACCATTTATTACCACATGTGGGGTATTGTTTTACTCGGGAGAAATTGCTTTACAAATTTTGCAGTGCTTTTTCTCCTTTAGTCTTTGTGGAAATGAGAAAAAAAATCGCTAAACCTACATTTTCTTTGAAGAAATGTTGATTTTAATTTTCACGGCCTACTTCCAATAATTTCTGTAAAAAACCTGTGGGGTCAAAATGCTCACTACACCCCTAGATAATTTCCTTGAGGTGTCTAATTTCCCAGATGGGGTCACTTTTGGGGGATTTTTACTGTTTTGTCACTGCAAGAGCCCTTCAAACCTGACATGGTGCCTAAAATATATTCTAACAAAAATAAGGCCCCAAAATCCACTAGGTGCTCCTTTGCTTCTGAGGCCGGTGCTTCATTCCAGTAGCACGCTACGACCACATGTGGGATATTTCCTAAAACTGCAGAAACTGGGCAACAAATGTTGAGTTGCATTTCTCTGGTAAAACCTTCTGTGTTATAAAAAAAATTGTATTAAAAATTTATTTCTGCAGAAAAATATGAAATTTGTACATTTCACCTCTACTTTGCTTTAATTCCTGTGAAATGTGTAAAGGGTTAAGACATTTTCTAAATGCTGTTTTGAATACTTTGAGGGGTGAAGTTTTTAAAATGGGGTGACTTTTTGGGGGTTTCTAATATATAAGGCCCTCAAAACCACTTCACAACTGAACTGGCCCCTGTAAAAATAGCCTTTTGACATTTTCTTGAAAATGTGAGAAATTTCTGCTAAAGTTCTAAGCCTTGTGACGTCATAGAAAAATAAAAGGATGTTCAAAAAACGATGCCAATCTAAAGTAGACATATGGGTGATTAGCAACAATTTTGTGTGGTATAACTGTCTGTCTTACAAGCAGATACATTTAAATTGAGAAAAATGCTAATTTTCGCAATTGTTCGCTAATTTTTGGTGTTTTTCACAATTAAATACTGAACATATCGAGTAAATTTTGCCAGTAACATAAAGTTCAATGTGTCACGAGAAAACAATCTCAGAATCGCTTCGATAGGTGAAAGCATTCCGGAGTTATTACCACATAAAGTGACACATGTCAGATTTGAAAAATGAGGCTCTGTCAGGAAGGTCAAAAGTGGCTAAAGAGGGAAGGGGTTAAATATAGATGGATTGTATGAAATACCAGGAACTGGAGGGATAATTCAGAATGAATTGAGTGAGTGTCTAATTCAATAAGATCTATATTTTTGGTATTTATGTATACATTTTTCAGAAAACAATTACAATTTAGATGATGGCTTTTGCAATATAGTGATTCTTCTTCTTTATATAATTGATAAAGGTGGATTACCTGGAATACCGGGAACACTAGGGATGATCACGGAAGAACCGAGTGAGTGTTCTAATTTACAGAAATCAATATAATCAAAGTAGTTATCCTATATATGAAGAATAAACCAGATAGAATTAAAGAAACAATAATCATATTTTTGGATTTGTTAACCAGTTCAGGACCGGGCTATTTTGAGCCTTCAGGACCAGACACCGTTTAGCCTTTTTTGGCATGTGTTAGTTAAATGGCTATAAGTTTTTTAATTGTTGGGCTAACGACGTGATTTTTGAGATTTTTTTTCCCGTAGACAATGCAGGTTTCTTTCTTTTATCATATTTTTGTATTTATTAATTATAGATGGATTGTATGGAATACCAGGAACTGGAGGGATAATTCAGAAAGAATTGGGTGAGTGTCTAATTCAGTAAGATCTCTCTTTTTTTTGTTTATGGATCTACTTTTCTGATAACAACACGTAAAATGTATTCTTTACCATTAACTGATACGTATAGGTGGATTACCTGGAATACCGGGAACACCAGGGATGATCACGGAAGAGCCGAGTGAGTGTTATAAAGAAAGAAATCAATATTATCAGAGTAAAGTAATCCTATATATGAAGAACAAACCAGATAGAATTAAAATAAACTATCATTATATTTTGTGTTTATTAAATATAGATGGATTGTATGGAATACCAGGAACTGGAGGGATAATTCAGAAAGAATTGGGTGAGTGTCTAATTCGGTAAGATCTATCTTTTTGTTGTTTATGGATCTACTTTTCTGATAACAACAATGAAAATGTATTCTTTACCATTAACTGATACGTATAGGTGGATTACCTGGAATACCGGGAACACCAGGGATGATCACGGAAGAACCGAGTGAGTGTTATAAAGAAATAAATATTATTAGAGTAAAGTTATCCTATATATGAAGAACAAACCAGATAGAATTAAAATACACTATCATCATATTTTGTGTTTATTAATTATAGATGGATTGTATGGAATACCAGGAACTGGAGGGATAATTCAGAATGAATTGAGTGAGTGTCTAATTCAATAAGAACTATATTTAAAGTATTTATGTATACAATTTTCTGAAAACAATTACAATTTAGATGATGGCTTTTGCAATATAGTGATTCTTCTTCTTTATATAATTGATAAAGGTGGATTACCTGGAATACCGGGAACACTAGGAATGACCACGGAAGCACCGAGTGAGTGTTCTAAACAAAGAAATCAATAATATCAAAAGTTATCCTATATATGAAGAACAAACCAGATAGAATTAAAAAAAACAATAATCATATGTTTGTATTTATTAAATATAGATGGATTGTATGGAATACCAGGAACTGGAGGGATAATTCAGAAAGAATTGGGTGAGTGTCTAATTCAGTAAGATCTCTCTTTTTGTTGTTTATGGATCTACTTTTCTGATAACAACAATGAAAATGTATTCTTTACCATTAACTGATACGTATAGGTGGATTACCTGGAATACCGGGAACACTAGGGATGATCACGGAAGAACCGAGTGAGTGTTATATAGAAAGAAATCAATATTATCAGAGTAAAGTAATCCTATATATGAAGAACAAACCAGATAGAATTAAAATAAACTATCATCATATGTTTGTATTTATTAATTAAAGATGGATTGTATGGAATACCAGGAACTGGAGGGATAATTCAGAATGAATTGGGTGAGTGTCTAATTCAATAAGATCTCTATTTTTGGTATTTATGTATACAATTTTCTGAAAACAATTAAAATTTAGATGATGGCTTTTCCAATATAGTGATTCTTCTTCTTTATATAATTGATAAAGGTGGATTACCTGGAATACCGGGAACACTAGGAATGACCACGGAAGAACCGAGTGAGTGTTCTTAACAAAGAAATCAATATTATCAAATGTAAAGTAATCCTATATATGAAGAATAAACCAGATAGAATTAAAATAAACAATAATCATATGTTTGTATTTATTAAATATAGATGGATTGTATGGAATACCAGGAACTGGAGGGATAATTCAGAAAGAATTTGGTGAGTGTCTAATTCAGTAAGATCTCTATTTTTGTTGTTTATGGATCTACTTTTCTAATAACAACAATGAAAATGTTTTCTTTACCATTAACTGATACGTATAGGTGGATTACGTGGAATACCGGGAACACCAGGGATGATCACGGCAGAACCGAGTGAGTGTTCTAAACAAAGAAATCAATATTATCAAAAGTAAAGTAATCCTATATATGAAGAATAAACCAGAGAGATTTAAAATAAACAATAATCATATGTTTGTATTTATTAAATATAGATGGATTGTATGGAATACCAGGAACTGGAGGGATAATTCAGAAAGAATTGGGTGAGTGTCTAATTCAATAAGAACTATATTTTTGGTATTTATGTATACAATTTTCTGAAAACAACAATTAAAATTTAGATGATAGCTTTTGCAATATAGTGATTCTTTTTTATTTAATTGATAAAGGTGGATTACCTGGAATACCGGGAACACTAGGGATGACCACGGAAGAATCGAGTGAGTGTTCTAAACACAGAAATCAATATAATCAAAGAAAGTAATCCTATATATGAAGAATAAACCAGATATAATTAAAATAAACAATAATCATATGTTTGTATTTATTAATTATAGATGGATTGTATGGAATACCAGGAACTGGAGGGATAATTCAGAAAGAATTTGGTGAGTGTCTAATTCAGTAAGATCTCTCTTTTTGTTGTTTATGGATCTACTTTTCTGATAACAACAATGAAAATGTATTCTTTACCATTAACTGATAGGTATAGGTGGATTACCTGGAATACCGGGAACACCAGGGATGATCACGGAAGAACCGAGTGAGTGTTATAAAGAAAGAAATCAATATTATCAGAATAAAGTAATCCTATATATGAAGAACAAACCAGATAGAATTAAAAGAAACTATAATCATATTTTGTGTTTAATAAATATAGATGGATTGTATGGAATACCAGGAACTGGAGGGATAATTCAGAAAGAATTGGGTGAGTGTCTAATTCAGTAAGATCTCTCTTTTTGTTGTTTATGGATCTACTTTTCTAATAACAACAATGAAAATGTTTTCTTTACCATTAACTGATAGGTATAGGTGGATTACCTGGAATACCGGGAACACCAGGGATGATCACGGAAGAACCAAGTGAGTGTTCTAAACACAGAAATCAATATTATCAAAAGTAAAGTTATCCTATATATGAAGAACAAACCAGAGAGATTTAAAATAAACAATAATCATATGTTTGTATTTATTAATTATAGATGGATTGTATGGAACACCAGGAACTGGAGGGATAATTCAGAAAGAATTTGGTGAGTGTCTAATTCAGTAAGATCTCTCTTTTTGTTGTTTATGGATCTACTTTTCTTATAACAACATTGAAAATGTTTTCCTTACCATTAACTGATACGTATAGGTGGATTACCTGGAATACCGGGAACACTAGGGGTGACCACGGAAGAATCGAGTGAGTGTTCTAAACACAGAAATCAATATAATCAAAGAAAGTAATCCTATATATGAAGAACAAATCAGATATAATTAAAATAAACAATAATCATATTTTGTGTTTAATAAATATAGATGGATTGTATGGAATACCAGGAACTGGAGGGATAATTCAGAATGAATTGAGTGAGTGTCTAATTCAATAAGATCTCTATTTTTGGTATTTATGTATAAAATTTTCTGAAAACAACAATTAAAATTTAAATGATGGCTTTTGCAATATAGTGATTCTTCTTCTTTATTTACTTGATAAAGGTGGATTACCTGGAATACCGGGAACACTAGGGATGATCACGGAAGAACCAAGTAAGTTTTCTAAACACAGAGATGAATACTATTAAAGTAACGTAATCCTATATATGAAGAATAAACCAGATAGAATTAAAAGAAGCAATAATCATAGTTTCGTATTTATTAAATATAGATGGAATGTATGGAATACCAGGAACTGGAGGGATAATTCAGAAAGAATTGAGTGAGTGTCTAATTCAGTAAGATCTCTCTTTTTGTTGTTTATGGATCTACTTTTCTTATAACAACAATGAAAATGTTTTCTTTACCATTAACTGATACGTATAGGTGGATTACCTGGAATACCGGGAACACTAGGGATGATCACGGCAGAACCGAGTGAGTGTTATAAAGAAAGAAATCAATATTATCAGAGTAAAATAAACCTATATATGAAGAACAAACCAGATAGAATTAAAATAAACTATCATCATATTTTGTGTTTATTAAATATAGATGGATTGTATGGAATACCAGGAACTGGAGGGATAATTCAGAATGAATTGAGTGAGTGTCTAATTCAATAAGATCTCTATTTTTGGTATTTATGTATACATTTTTCAGAAAACAATTACAATTTAGATGATGGCTTTTGCAATATAGTGATTCTTCTTCTTTATATAATTGATAAAGGTGGATTACCTGGAATACCGGGAACACTAGGAATGACCACGGAAGAACCGAGTGAGTGTTCTAAACAAAGAAATCAATATTATCAAAAGTAAAGTTATTCTATATATGAAGAATAAACCAGAGAGATTTAAAATAAACAATAATCATATGTTTGTATTTATTAATTATAGATGGATTGTATGGAATACCGGGAACTGGAGGGATAATTCAGAAAGAATTGGGTGAGTGTCTAATTCAGTAAAATCTCTCTTTTTGTTGTTTATGGATCTACTTTTCTGATAACAACAATGAAAATGTTTTCTTTACCATTAACTGATACGTATAGGTGGATTACCTGGAATACCGGGAACACCAGGGATGATCACGGAAGAACCGAGTGAGTGTTATAAAGAAAGAAATCAATATTATCAGAGTAAAATAAACCTATATATGAAGAATAAACCAGAGAGATTTAAAATAAACAATAATCATATGTTTGTATTTATTAATTATAGATGGATTGTATGGAATACCAGGAACTGGAGGGATAATTCAGAAAGAATTGGGTGAGTGTCTAATTCAGTAAGAACTATATTTTTGGTATTTATGTATACAATTTTCTGAAAACAACAATTAAAATTTAGATGATAGCTTTTGCAATATAGTGATTCTTTTTTATTTAATTGATAAAGGTGGATTAACTGGAATACCGGGAACACTAGGGATGACCACGGAAGAATCGAGTGAGTGTTCTAAACACAGAAATCAATATAATCAAAGAAAGTAATCCTATATATGAAGAACAAACCAGAGAGAATTAAAATAAATAATAATCATATTTTGTGTTTATTAATTATAGATGGATTGTATGGAATACCAGGAACTGGAGGGATAATTCAGAAAGAATTGGGTGAGTGTCTAATTCAGTAAGATCTCTCTTTTTGTTGTTTATGGATCTACTTTTCTGATAACAACAATGAAAATGTATTCTTTACCATTAACTGATAGGTATAGGTGGATTACCTGGAATACCGGGAACACCAGGGATGATCACGGAAGAGCCGAGTGAGTGTTCTAAAGAAAGAAATCAATATTATTAGAGTAAAGTAATCGTATATATGAAGAACAAATCAGATAGAATTAAAATAAACTATCATCATATTTTGTGTTTATTCAATATAGATGGAATGTATGGAATACCAGGAACTGGAGGGATAATTCAGAATGAATTGAGTGAGTGTCTAATTCAATAAGAACTATATTTAACCCCTTCCCGCCGGATCACGTATATAAACGTCATTAAAATCGGTGCCTTACCGCCTTTTCACGTAAATGTACGTCATGGAGATGAAGCTGGCTCAGGAGCTGAGCCAGCGACATCACCACCGGGTGACAGCTGTATGTTACAGCTGGCACCCTGAGGTATCGGCCAGGACCGGAGCTAGCCTCCGATCCGACCGATTAACCCCTCACATGCTGCGTTCAATAGAGATCGCAGCATGTGAGGAGTTTATAGCCACCGGCACCCCAGCAACGTGATCGCTGGGTTGCCGGTGGCTGCAAAGGCGATCGGAGGGCTAATGCTTACCTCCCAATCAGCCTGTAACGGAATCCTCCTATGCCCCGTCGTCGGCGGGGCCCAGGAGGCTTCCGGTAACATCGGCAAGATGGCGCTGGCTCAGCTTCCGGCTCAGAAGCTGAGCCGGCGTCATCAGCAGTGGGTGTCCGCTGTATGTTACAGCGGACACCCCGATCTATCGCCAGGAACCGGAGCTAGCTCCGATTCCTGGCATTAACCCCTTCGATGCAGCGATCCATTGTGATCGCTGCATCCTAGAGGTTTGTAGAAAATCGGCAGCCTTGCCATGCGATGGCAAGGCTGGCGACTGCTACCATGGCAACAGGAGCCCTAACAATGGACTCCTGTCTGCCATTACGTAAGCTGATTAGGCCCCGCCCAGAGGCGGAGCCTGATCGGCTTGCTGTCAGTGAACAACTGACAGTTCCAATACATTGCACTACATAGGTAGTGCAATGTATTAGAACATCAAACAAACAGTTGGACATTCAAGTCCCCTAGTGGGACTAAAGAAAAGTGTAAAAAAAAGTAAAAATAAAAGTTGGAAAACATACAATAAAAGTTTCAAATAATAACACAAAACACAATCGCCCTTTTTCCCTTATCAAGTCATTTATTATTGAAAAAAATAATAAAGCCATAAATATTTGGTATCGCAGCGACCGTAACGACCTGAACTATAAAAATATTATGTTATTTATGCAGCGCAGTGAACGCCGTAAAAAAAAAACCTCAAAAACACTGCCATAATTACTGTTTTTTTGGTCACTGTCTTCCAAAAATTGAAATAAAAAGTGATCAAAAAGTCGCATGTATCCAAAAATGGTACCGATAAAATCTATACCTCGTCTCGCAAAAAAACAAGCCCTCACACAGCTCCATTGATGAAAAAATGTAAAAGTTATAGCTCTCACAACTTGGCGACAGAAAAAATACATTCTCTTGTCAAAAGTAATTTTATTGTGCAAAAAGTTATAAAAAAGTTCTATAAATTTGGTATCGCCGGAATCGTACTGACCCGCAGAATAAAGGTAACATGTAGTTTATAACGTACGGTGAACGGTGTATAGAAAAAAAAAAGTGGCACAAGCTGGTCATGACATATTTGACACTGAATTGGCATATCTAGGGAAACATTTTAATTTGTACCTTCCGCAGCGCAATCATTTATGGAAAAGACACGTGGGGTGAAAATGCTCACTACACCTCTTAATAAATGCCTTGAGGGGTGCAGTTTCCAAAATGGGGTCACTTCTCAGGGGTTTCTTTTATTATTTCACATCAAAGCCTCTGCAATTGTGAACCAATACTTTATAAGTCGCCAAATTAGGCCTCAATTTTACATGGTACTCTTTCACTCCTGAGCCCTGTCGAATGTCCAGGCAAAAGATTAGGGCCACATGTAGGGTGATTCTAAAACAGGGAAACACCGCATAATAATTGAGAGCTGTCTTGTTATGGTGGCACAAGCCGGGCACCACATATTGGCGTATCTAAGGAAAAATTCCCATTTTCATTCTCCCACATCGTGTGCACACGAATTTCTGCAAAACACCTGTGGGGTTAACATGCTCACTACACCCCTAGGTGAATACCTTGAGGGTGTTGTTTCCAAAATGGGGTCACTTCTGGGGGGGATCCACTGTTTTGGTCCCACAGGGACTTTGCAAATGCAACATAGCGACCAGAAACCAAATGCAGCAAAATCTGTACACCAAAAGCAAATGGCGCTCCTTCCCTTCTGAGCCCTGCCGTGTGCCCAAACAGCATTTTACGACCACGTGTGGGGTATTGCCGTACTCCAGAGAAGTTGCTTTACAAGCGTTGGGGTTCTTTTTTTCCTTTATTTGTTGAGAAAATTAAAAATTTGGAGCTAAAGCTACGTCTTATTGAAGAAAAGGGATTTTTTTTATTTTCACTGCCCAATTCTAATAAAATCTATGAAACACCTGTGGGGGCAAAATGCTCACTACACCCCTAGATGGATTCCTCAAGGGGTGTAGTTTTCTCAATGGAGTCACTTTTTTGGCGTTTTCACTGTTTTGGTACCTCAGGGGCTTTGCAAATGCGACATGGCCTGCGCAAACCATTCCTGCGCTCCAAAAGCCAAATGGCGCTCTTTCCCTTCTAAGCTCCGCCGTGTGTCCAAACATCCGTTTATAACCACATGTGGGGTATTGTTTTACTCGGGAGAAATTGCTTTACAAATGTTGTGGTGCTTTTTCTCCTTTAGTCCTCGTGGAAATTAGAAAAAATTAGCTAAACCTACATAATCTTTGAAAGAATGACGATTTTTATTTTCACGGCCTACTTCCAATAATTTCTGCAAAAAACCTGCGGGGTCAAAATGCTCACTATACCCCTAGATAATTTCCTCAAGGGGTGTAGTTTCCAAAATGGGGTCACTTTTGGTGGATTTCCACTGTTTTGGCACCGAAAGAGCCCTTGAAACCTGACATGGTGCCTAAAATATTTTCTAATAAAAAGGAGGCCCAAAATCCACTGGGTGCTCCTTTGCTTCTGAGGCCGGTGCTTCAGTCCATTACCACACTAGGGCCACATGTGGGATATTTCTAAAAACGGCAGAATCTGGGCAATAAATATTGAGTTGCGTTTCTCTGGTAAAAACTTCTGTGTTACAAAAAAAATAGAATAAAAATGAATTTCTGCAAAAAAAAATGAAATTTGAAAATTTCACCTCTACGTTGCTTTAATTCCTGTGAAACGTTTAAAGGGTTAAGAAACTTTCTAAATGCTGTTTTGAATACTTTGAGGGGTGAAGATTTTAAAATGGGGTGACTTTTTGGCGGTTTCTAATATATAAGGCCCTAAAAGCCGCTTCACAACTGAACTGGCCCCTGTAAAAATAGCCTTTTGAAATTTTCTTGAAAATGTGAGAAATTGCTGCTAAAGTTCTAAGCCTTGTAACGTCCTAGAAAAATAAAAGGATGTTCAAAAAACGATGCCAATCTAAAGTAGACATATGGGGGATGTTAATTAGCAACAATTTTGTGTGGTATTACTATCTGTCTTACAAGCACGCTATAGGGAAAAAGGAAACAAAGCGCACATAGTGCATGAGCCTGTATTAGGTGAGAACAAAAGGAAAAAAGTGGTCAATTGTGCTGACCTGATGTTGTTATGCTCGGAGCATAACATCCCAAGGTGCGTGTCCAAGTTAGACTTAGGTAGAGACAGTTGCAGCCCAAATTCCGGTTTGAAGATTGGTAAAAATCCACTATGTAGATCCAGGAGATAGGGAGATAAAAAATGGAATATCCGAGGGCGCAGCTGTACTGGAAATGGCTTTTATTTGTACAACAACAACAACAATGTGTTTCAAGGCCGTACCGGCCTCTTCGTCAGGTTAGGTACAAGTGTTAGGTCTATTCATGATGACTGTGCATTTATAGCTGGCCTAGGAATCAGTACCGGGTTAAGTTACAGGTCAAAGGTCAAAGGTCAATTGTGTAAGCAAGGTACGGCAGTGAGGTATAAAAATAAAAATTATTCATTTAGAAACAAAACAGTTTTTCATTCATATTAAAGGTATAGACAAAGATACAAAACAAGGATCGTAGGTTCAAAAATATGAATAAGCATTTTTTTACAGAATGATAATAATATAAAAATAATAATATTAAATAAAACAATGATTAAAAAACATTAATGACAATATGTATAAAAGTATGTATAAAAAGATCATAGATGCATTTCAAGTGGAATGTCTCCGCAGTGTGTTTATTCGTTAGTTGTAGTATGAAGTTTTTTATTATTGTTTTGTATTTTCAATTTAAAACATCGTTTATTCCAAACTGTCAGTGGTGTGTATCATCGTCCTGGTGATATGACGCTCCTAGGTATGAGTCATATTAGCAAAGTGCGGTAATGAAGTGTGTAAGTTGTTCCCTATCAGAGAGCAGACCCGTTTTACATTAATATTCAAAATTAGTGCAAAAAGATAGAATAAGCATCTCATATATAATCATGGAAAAAATGATTTAGAAACATGTAGAAATATATGTAGAAATATATACAAAAGCCTATTAGAGATGGAGCATCTTTGAAATGTGTATTTATTCAATGGGGGTGTTTATTTTTTGTTTATATGTACTTCAAATGTTTGGTGCTTATATTTTAGAGTATCGTTCTTTCAGAGCTGTCAGTGGTGTGTATCGTTGTCATGGTGATTTGACGCTCCTGGGTATGAGTCATTCATGCAGAGAGCGCTGCTGCCGACTCAGAGAAGGGAGCCGTGCGGTTCGAGGAAGATTGATCGGAACAAGAATACACAGCAGCCACGGGTGAGAGAATTGCCTGTATTATAGCGCACAAATGTTGGTATATTCGTTTGTATATATATATATAGGATGATTCCTATATATGTTGCTCTTAGGGTTGTGAAAACGGAGTTACATAATGGTCTCTGTTACTTCATTGAGACCTGTTGGTTTTAACGTCTTGAGTTTATACATCCAGAAGATTTCTCTTCTGCAAAGAATATTATAACGGTCTCTTTGGTTTTCCTTAATGTGATCGATCGGGGTGATGGTGAAGCAGTTAAAATCACTATCATGTGCTAGTGTGCAATGTCTGGATATACTGTGGAGTAAAAATTTCTTTTTGCAGTTGGATCTATGTTTGTTTAATCGACAATGTAAGGGTTGGATTGTTCTTCCCACGTATTGAACTCCACATTTACAGTTTATGAGATAAATCACGAATTTTGACTGACAGTTTAAGTTTTCATTGATGTTAAATACTTTTCCTGTTTGTTGAGACCGGAAAGTGTGTGTTTTATCAGTAATCGATTGACAGCACAGGCACCTAGTTGTTCCGCATTTAAAGCTGCCTATTTCAGATGATTGATTCTGTTGTTGTATTTTCCGTTTAGAATTGTCTTTTATTCCTGAGAGGTTCACTCTACTTGGGGCTAGGATGTTTTTAATAGTTCTCGCTCTTCTGAAAGTAGTTATAGCTTTTGCTGGTAGAATTTTCTGAAGAAAGGGATCAGTTTGGAGTACATGCCAGTGTTTGTTGAGAATGTCTCCTATTCTTTTGTATGATGTATTGTATTGTGTAATGAAGTTAAAACCAAAGTTCATAGTTGTTTTGCTATGTTCTTGTGTGGTTATTTGGTCACTAGTAGATGGTTGTGGAAGACAGTCCTCCTGGTTGAGAATTTCAGTTTTTTTATAGGCATCAGTTAAAAGTGTCTTTGGATAGCCTTTCTCCTTAAAGCGTTTGTATAATATTCGACTCTGTTTCTTGAAATCTGTTTTAAGTGTACAGTTTTTTCTTATTCTCTTGTATTGGCTATAAGGGATGTTCTTGAGCCATTTTGGGTGGTGTCCACTGTTAAAATTCAGGTAGCTATTAGTATCCACTTTTTTAAAATGGGTACGTGTGATGAAATTATTCCCTGATGCAATTATTGATAAATCTAGAAAATCTATCTCTTTTTCTTGTATGTTGGATGTGAATGTGATACCCCAATTATTATCGTTAAGGGAGTGACAAAAATTTTTGGCACTTGTTTGGTCACCATTCCATATGATAAAGAGGTCGTCTATGTATCTTTTGTATAATAAAATGTGATCCATTGCCCAGGGGTGTTTCCAAATAAAATGATCTTCGAAAGCGCCCATAAAAATGTTGGCGTAGCTTGGTGCTACCCTAGTACCCATTGCCGTGCCCTTCACCTGGTGATATATAGTTTCGTCAAAGGAGAATACGTTGTTTTTAAGGATGAATTCCATACTTTTACAGAAAAAATGGATTTGAGGTGGTTGAAGGTCAATGTCCCTTTCCAGGGTGTTTCTAAGGTTTTTGAGACCTAGAGAGTGTTCAATGTTGCTGTACAGAGCACTTACATCTAGGGTGATGAGTAAATTGTTTTTAGAGGGTATCAGGCGGAGTTCACTAATAAGCTGAGTAGAGTCTTTTAGATAACTTGGTAAAGTTACTACATATTTTTGAAAGCACAGGTCTAGGTAGTGGGACAAGTGACAGGTGGGTGATTGCATTCCAGAAATAATTGGTCTGCCTGGGGGATTTTTGGGGTCTTTGTGGATTTTGGGTAGGTGATAGTAGAATGGTAGATTGATATTTTTAGGTGTGAGGTAGTTCTTTTCATTTTTGTTTAGGATTTTATCTGTGAATGCTTGGTCTATCAACACTTTTAGACGTTTAGTAATGTCTTCAATGGGGTTAAAGTCAAGGTTGTTATAATAATTAGTGTCAGATAGGATTTTTAGTGCTTCAGAATAATAGTCAAGTGTGTTCTGGATCACTGTCCCTCCACCTTTGTCAGCAGATCTTATTACAATTAAATTGTTTTCTTTGAGGTTTTTCAGGGCTCGTTTTTCATTCGAGGTGAGGTTATTTTTATACGGAAATTTGTGTTGTTCGAGATTTTCCAAATCTCTACAAACTAAGTGATGAAAGGTGTTGATGAAATTACCCTGGTTGGCTATGGGATAAAATTTCGATGGGGGTTTTAGATTAGTATGTTTAAAAATTACCGGTGTTTCATTCTGTGAATCCACCTCAATAACTGTGTCGACGTTATTTTTGGTGTTATCAGCTTTATGGGTTGTCAGTTGGAAGTGTCTTTGGAGAGTGAGCTTTCTAGTGAAACGGTGTAGGTCAATAAATAAATTAAAACCATTTGTTCCAGTGGTTGGACAGAAAGAGAGGCCTTTGTTAAGAAGAGATATTTCTGTTGTATTTAAAATGTGGTCAGAGAGGTTAAAAATGGACATATATGGTATCGGGGAAGTTAGTGGTATTCTCTTTTTCTTTTTGCCTCCCCGGGTTCCTCTATAACGTTTTTTCGTTTTTTTGGGCGGAAAAAATCATTTATGGTCAATTGTAGGGGATTGGAGACTGGGGTAATTTCTAAAAAAGAGGAAGAAGCATTTCCTAATGAAGCAATATTTTCTACATCAGAGGAAGAGGCTGTTTCCTCTGGAATTGCGGTACATATAGCAGGGGTTAGAAATGGAACGGACATAGTGGAACCAACTTTTGTATTATCAATCGTGGTCATGGTACTTGGGGATAAAGGTAGATCCAGAACAAATGCTCGTTCATTGACAAGTGTACTATTATCGGATTCCATGTTGTTATCAGATTCCATATTAATAACTGTATTGGTGGATAAATCATTCGATGTGTTGTGTATTGTAAAAATGGATAGGTCTAGGGAGTCAATTGGTGAGGATATGGCTGCCTGTTCCCTTATTGTGTTCGATTTTTGGATGGGGGTGGAATTTGTATTTATTTTTTGTGTTTCTAAATTAGTAACGTTCATTACCTGTTTTACCGTTTTGTTTGCTTTGATGTATTTGCTGTTTAAGAAAAGTCTATTTGATTTGTTGTGTGCCATTCTGTGGTCTTCATTTGTTTTTGATGAATGTATTGGCAATAGCCGTTGTTGGGTGTTTTTTGGGGTGTCAACTCGTTTAAGGTGGTGTTGTGGTATTGGTTTATTCCAGGTTCTAATCTGGTTTGATAGATAGTCTAATCTATCTCGGTTTAGTTTGATGGCTTTTCTCTCAATAAGGTCTTGCTCAAGTCGGAAAATTCGATTGGTAATGTTGTGATTAATGATATGAAAATCATGGTGTAAAGAAAAGGGTTTGAGTAGCTTTATAGTCGTTTCTATTTTACATGTTAATGTTTCGCACATGCATTGTCTTTTGGTGAGCAATCTACTCATCATCCCCCTTGTGCATTCCTCCATGTAGTTCTCCCAATCAGAGGAAAAGGTTATATCATCTTTAAAGGTAGATGAAAAGGGCATGCGTAAGCCCCTTGGGGATATTTTTTCGGTCAGGTAAATGGTTAAGAAAATAACATCAATGTGATGTTGCATTTCGATTTTGGAAAAGTCTTCCAGATCTTTAAATAGACCAGTCATGGAGTCCGTATCCTCATCGTTGAAGATAGGGACAGGTACATCCAAGGGTAAATTGAACAGAGTACTTGCAGTTAGCTTTTGAACCAGTTGGTCTCTGGATTCTTTCCTGTGTGCAAAATGGTCCATTTTGGAGCGTTTCCCGATGTCCTGGGGTAGTCGTGAGTGTCCGAAGAGGTAGAAGGAAACCTTCAAAGTGCTGTTCAGGAACTATTCTGCTGCTTTGTTGAGAACCTATTCAGGTCCAAATTGTGGGTCTCCAAGGAGGAGTCCACATATAATGATCACGCTATAGGGAAAAAGGAAACAAAGCGCACATAGTGCATGAGCCTGTATTAGGTGAGAACAAAAGGAAAAAAGTGGTCAATTGTGCTGACCTGATGTTGTTATGCTCGGAGCATAACATCCCAAGGTGCGTGTCCAAGTTAGACTTAGGTAGAGACAGTTGCAGCCCAAATTCCGGTTTGAAGATTGGTAAAAATCCACTATGTAGATCCAGGAGATAGGGAGATAAAAAATGGAATATCCGAGGGCGCAGCTGTACTGGAAATGGCTTTTATTTGTACAACAACAACAACAATGTGTTTCAAGGCCGTACCGGCCTCTTCGTCAGGTTAGGTACAAGTGTTAGGTCTATTCATGATGACTGTGCATTTATAGCTGGCCTAGGAATCAGTACCGGGTTAAGTTACAGGTCAAAGGTCAAAGGTCAATTGTGTAAGCAAGGTACGGCAGTGAGGTATAAAAATAAAAATTATTCATTTAGAAACAAAACAGTTTTTCATTCATATTAAAGGTATAGACAAAGATACAAAACAAGGATCGTAGGTTCAAAAATATGAATAAGCATTTTTTTACAGAATGATAATAATATAAAAATAATAATATTAAATAAAACAATGATTAAAAAACATTAATGACAATATGTATAAAAGTATGTATAAAAAGATCATAGATGCATTTCAAGTGGAATGTCTCCGCAGTGTGTTTATTCGTTAGTTGTAGTATGAAGTTTTTTATTATTGTTTTGTATTTTCAATTTAAAACATCGTTTATTCCAAACTGTCAGTGGTGTGTATCATCGTCCTGGTGATATGACGCTCCTAGGTATGAGTCATATTAGCAAAGTGCGGTAATGAAGTGTGTAAGTTGTTCCCTATCAGAGAGCAGACCCGTTTTACATTAATATTCAAAATTAGTGCAAAAAGATGAACGTTACTAATTTAGAAACACAAAAAATAAATACAAATTCCACCCCCATCCAAAAATCGAACACAATAAGGGAACAGGCAGCCATATCCTCACCAATTGACTCCCTAGACCTATCCATTTTTACAATACACAACACATCGAATGATTTATCCACCAATACAGTTATTAATATGGAATCTGATAACAACATGGAATCCGATAATAGTACACTTGTCAATGAACGAGCATTTGTTCTGGATCTACCTTTATCCCCAAGTACCATGACCACGATTGATAATACAAAAGTTGGTTCCACTATGTCCGTTCCATTTCTAACCCCTGCTATATGTACCGCAATTCCAGAGGAAACAGCCTCTTCCTCTGATGTAGAAAATATTGCTTCATCAGGAAATGCTTCTTCCTCTTTTTTAGAAATTACCCCAGTCTCCAATCCCCTACAATTGACCATAAACGATTTTTTCCGCCCAAAAAAACGAAAAAACGTTATAGAGGAACCCGGGGAGGCAAAAAGAAAAAGAGAATACCACTAACTTCCCCGATACCATATATGTCCATTTTTAACCTCTCTGACCACATTTTAAATACAACAGAAATATCTCTTCTTAACAAAGGCCTCTCTTTCTGTCCAACCACTGGAACAAATGGTTTTAATTTATTTATTGACCTACACCGTTTCACTAGAAAGCTCACTCTCCAAAGACACTTCCAACTGACAACCCATAAAGCTGATAACACCAAAAATAACGTCGACACAGTTATTGAGGTGGATTCACAGAATGAAACACCGGTAATTTTTAAACATACTAATCTAAAACCCCCATCGAAATTTTATCCCATAGCCAACCAGGGTAATTTCATCAACACCTTTCATCACTTAGTTTGTAGAGATTTGGAAAATCTCGAACAACACAAATTTCCGTATAAAAATAACCTCACCTCGAATGAAAAACGAGCCCTGAAAAACCTCAAAGAAAACAATTTAATTGTAATAAGATCTGCTGACAAAGGTGGAGGGACAGTGATCCAGAACACACTTGACTATTATTCTGAAGCACTAAAAATCCTATCTGACACTAATTATTATAACAACCTTGACTTTAACCCCATTGAAGACATTACTAAACGTCTAAAAGTGTTGATAGACCAAGCATTCACAGATAAAATCCTAAACAAAAATGAAAAGAACTACCTCACACCTAAAAATATCAATCTACCATTCTACTATCACCTACCCAAAATCCACAAAGACCCCAAAAATCCCCCAGGCAGACCAATTATTTCTGGAATGCAATCACCCACCTGTCACTTGTCCCACTACCTAGACCTGTGCTTTCAAAAATATGTAGTAACTTTACCAAGTTATCTAAAAGACTCTACTCAGCTTATTAGTGAACTCCGCCTGATACCCTCTAAAAACAATTTACTCATCACCCTAGATGTAAGTGCTCTGTACAGCAACATTGAACACTCTCTAGGTCTCAAAAACCTTAGAAACACCCTGGAAAGGGACATTGACCTTCAACCACCTCAAATCCATTTTTTCTGTAAAAGTATGGAATTCATCCTTAAAAACAACGTATTCTCCTTTGACGAAACTATATATCACCAGGTGAAGGGCACGGCAATGGGTACTAGGGTAGCACCAAGCTACGCCAACATTTTTATGGGCGCTTTCGAAGATCATTTTATTTGGAAACACCCCTGGGCAATGGATCACATTTTATTATACAAAAGATACATAGACGACCTCTTTATCATATGGAATGGTGACCAAACAAGTGCCAAAAATTTTTGTCACTCCCTTAACGATAATAATTGGGGTATCACATTCACATCCAACATACAAGAAAAAGAGATAGATTTTCTAGATTTATCAATAATTGCATCAGGGAATAATTTCATCACACGTACCCATTTTAAAAAAGTGGATACTAATAGCTACCTGAATTTCAACAGTGGACACCACCCAAAATGGCTCAAGAACATCCCTTATAGCCAATACAAGAGAATAAGAAAAAACTGTACACTTAAAACAGATTTCAAGAAACAGAGTCGAATATTATACAAACGCTTTAAGGAGAAAGGCTATCCAAAGACACTTTTAACTGATGCCTATAAAAAAACTGAAATTCTCAACCAGGAGGACTGTCTTCCACAACCATCTACTAGTGACCAAATAACCACACAAGAACATAGCAAAACAACTATGAACTTTGGTTTTAACTTCATTACACAATACAATACATCATACAAAAGAATAGGAGACATTCTCAACAAACACTGGCATGTACTCCAAACTGATCCCTTTCTTCAGAAAATTCTACCAGCAAAAGCTATAACTACTTTCAGAAGAGCGAGAACTATTAAAAACATCCTAGCCCCAAGTAGAGTGAACCTCTCAGGAATAAAAGACAATTCTAAACGGAAAATACAACAACAGAATCAATCATCTGAAATAGGCAGCTTTAAATGCGGAACAACTAGGTGCCTGTGCTGTCAATCGATTACTGATAAAACACACACTTTCCGGTCTCAACAAACAGGAAAAGTATTTAACATCAATGAAAACTTAAACTGTCAGTCAAAATTCGTGATTTATCTCATAAACTGTAAATGTGGAGTTCAATACGTGGGAAGAACAATCCAACCCTTACATTGTCGATTAAACAAACATAGATCCAACTGCAAAAAGAAATTTTTACTCCACAGTATATCCAGACATTGCACACTAGCACATGATAGTGATTTTAACTGCTTCACCATCACCCCGATCGATCACATTAAGGAAAACCAAAGAGACCGTTATAATATTCTTTGCAGAAGAGAAATCTTCTGGATGTATAAACTCAAGACGTTAAAACCAACAGGTCTCAATGAAGTAACAGAGACCATTATGTAACTCCGTTTTCACAACCCTAAGAGCAACATATATAGGAATCATCCTATATATATATATACAAACGAATATACCAACATTTGTGCGCTATAATACAGGCAATTCTCTCACCCGTGGCTGCTGTGTATTCTTGTTCCGATCAATCTTCCTCGAACCGCACGGCTCCCTTCTCTGAGTCGGCAGCAGCGCTCTCTGCATGAATGACTCATACCCAGGAGCGTCAAATCACCATGACAACGATACACACCACTGACAGCTCTGAAAGAACGATACTCTAAAATATAAGCACCAAACATTTGAAGTACATATAAACAAAAAATAAACACCCCCATTGAATAAATACACATTTCAAAGATGCTCCATCTCTAATAGGCTTTTGTATATATTTCTACATATATTTCTACATGTTTCTAAATCATTTTTTCCATGATTATATATGAGATGCTTATTCTATCTTTTTGCACTAATTTTGAATATTAATGTAAAACGGGTCTGCTCTCTGATAGGGAACAACTTACACACTTCATTACCGCACTTTGCTAATATGACTCATACCTAGGAGCGTCATATCACCAGGACGATGATACACACCACTGACAGTTTGGAATAAACGATGTTTTAAATTGAAAATACAAAACAATAATAAAAAACTTCATACTACAACTAACGAATAAACACACTGCGGAGACATTCCACTTGAAATGCATCTATGATCTTTTTATACATACTTTTATACATATTGTCATTAATGTTTTTTAATCATTGTTTTATTTAATATTATTTTTATATTATTATCATTCTGTAAAAAAATGCTTATTCATATTTTTGAACCTACGATCCTTGTTTTGTATCTTTGTCTATACCTTTAATATGAATGAAAAACTGTTTTGTTTCTAAATGAATAATTTTTATTTTTATACCTCACTGCCGTACCTTGCTTACACAATTGACCTTTGACCTTTGACCTGTAACTTAACCCGGTACTGATTCCTAGGCCAGCTATAAATGCACAGTCATCATGAATAGACCTAACACTTGTACCTAACCTGACGAAGAGGCCGGTACGGCCTTGAAACACATTGTTGTTGTTGTTGTACAAATAAAAGCCATTTCCAGTACAGCTGCGCCCTCGGATATTCCATTTTTTATCTCCCTATCTCCTGGATCTACATAGTGGATTTTTACCAATCTTCAAACCGGAATTTGGGCTGCAACTGTCTCTACCTAAGTCTAACTTGGACACGCACCTTGGGATGTTATGCTCCGAGCATAACAACATCAGGTCAGCACAATTGACCACTTTTTTCCTTTTGTTCTCACCTAATACAGGCTCATGCACTATGTGCGCTTTGTTTCCTTTTTCCCTATAGCGTGATCATTATATGTGGACTCCTCCTTGGAGACCCACAATTTGGACCTGAATAGGTTCTCAACAAAGCAGCAGAATAGTTCCTGAACAGCACTTTGAAGGTTTCCTTCTACCTCTTCGGACACTCACGACTACCCCAGGACATCGGGAAACGCTCCAAAATGGACCATTTTGCACACAGGAAAGAATCCAGAGACCAACTGGTTCAAAAGCTAACTGCAAGTACTCTGTTCAATTTACCCTTGGATGTACCTGTCCCTATCTTCAACGATGAGGATACGGACTCCATGACTGGTCTATTTAAAGATCTGGAAGACTTTTCCAAAATCGAAATGCAACATCACATTGATGTTATTTTCTTAACCATTTACCTGACCGAAAAAATATCCCCAAGGGGCTTACGCATGCCCTTTTCATCTACCTTTAAAGATGATATAACCTTTTCCTCTGATTGGGAGAACTACATGGAGGAATGCACAAGGGGGATGATGAGTAGATTGCTCACCAAAAGACAATGCATGTGCGAAACATTAACATGTAAAATAGAAACGACTATAAAGCTACTCAAACCCTTTTCTTTACACCATGATTTTCATATCATTAATCACAACATTACCAATCGAATTTTCCGACTTGAGCAAGACCTTATTGAGAGAAAAGCCATCAAACTAAACCGAGATAGATTAGACTATCTATCAAACCAGATTAGAACCTGGAATAAACCAATACCACAACACCACCTTAAACGAGTTGACACCCCAAAAAACACCCAACAACGGCTATTGCCAATACATTCATCAAAAACAAATGAAGACCACAGAATGGCACACAACAAATCAAATAGACTTTTCTTAAACAGCAAATACATCAAAGCAAACAAAACGGTAAAACAGGTAATGAACGTTACTAATTTAGAAACACAAAAAATAAATACAAATTCCACCCCCATCCAAAAATCGAACACAATAAGGGAACAGGCAGCCATATCCTCACCAATTGACTCCCTAGACCTATCCATTTTTACAATACACAACACATCGAATGATTTATCCACCAATACAGTTATTAATATGGAATCTGATAACAACATGGAATCCGATAATAGTACACTTGTCAATGAACGAGCATTTGTTCTGGATCTACCTTTATCCCCAAGTACCATGACCACGATTGATAATACAAAAGTTGGTTCCACTATGTCCGTTCCATTTCTAACCCCTGCTATATGTACCGCAATTCCAGAGGAAACAGCCTCTTCCTCTGATGTAGAAAATATTGCTTCATTAGGAAATGCTTCTTCCTCTTTTTTAGAAATTACCCCAGTCTCCAATCCCCTACAATTGACCATAAACGATTTTTTCCGCCCAAAAAAACGAAAAAACGTTATAGAGGAACCCGGGGAGGCAAAAAGAAAAAGAGAATACCACTAACTTCCCCGATACCATATATGTCCATTTTTAACCTCTCTGACCACATTTTAAATACAACAGAAATATCTCTTCTTAACAAAGGCCTCTCTTTCTGTCCAACCACTGGAACAAATGGTTTTAATTTATTTATTGACCTACACCGTTTCACTAGAAAGCTCACTCTCCAAAGACACTTCCAACTGACAACCCATAAAGCTGATAACACCAAAAATAACGTCGACACAGTTATTGAGGTGGATTCACAGAATGAAACACCGGTAATTTTTAAACATACTAATCTAAAACCCCCATCGAAATTTTATCCCATAGCCAACCAGGGTAATTTCATCAACACCTTTCATCACTTAGTTTGTAGAGATTTGGAAAATCTCGAACAACACAAATTTCCGTATAAAAATAACCTCACCTCGAATGAAAAACGAGCCCTGAAAAACCTCAAAGAAAACAATTTAATTGTAATAAGATCTGCTGACAAAGGTGGAGGGACAGTGATCCAGAACACACTTGACTATTATTCTGAAGCACTAAAAATCCTATCTGACACTAATTATTATAACAACCTTGACTTTAACCCCATTGAAGACATTACTAAACGTCTAAAAGTGTTGATAGACCAAGCATTCACAGATAAAATCCTAAACAAAAATGAAAAGAACTACCTCACACCTAAAAATATCAATCTACCATTCTACTATCACCTACCCAAAATCCACAAAGACCCCAAAAATCCCCCAGGCAGACCAATTATTTCTGGAATGCAATCACCCACCTGTCACTTGTCCCACTACCTAGACCTGTGCTTTCAAAAATATGTAGTAACTTTACCAAGTTATCTAAAAGACTCTACTCAGCTTATTAGTGAACTCCGCCTGATACCCTCTAAAAACAATTTACTCATCACCCTAGATGTAAGTGCTCTGTACAGCAACATTGAACACTCTCTAGGTCTCAAAAACCTTAGAAACACCCTGGAAAGGGACATTGACCTTCAACCACCTCAAATCCATTTTTTCTGTAAAAGTATGGAATTCATCCTTAAAAACAACGTATTCTCCTTTGACGAAACTATATATCACCAGGTGAAGGGCACGGCAATGGGTACTAGGGTAGCACCAAGCTACGCCAACATTTTTATGGGCGCTTTCGAAGATCATTTTATTTGGAAACACCCCTGGGCAATGGATCACATTTTATTATACAAAAGATACATAGACGACCTCTTTATCATATGGAATGGTGACCAAACAAGTGCCAAAAATTTTTGTCACTCCCTTAACGATAATAATTGGGGTATCACATTCACATCCAACATACAAGAAAAAGAGATAGATTTTCTAGATTTATCAATAATTGCATCAGGGAATAATTTCATCACACGTACCCATTTTAAAAAAGTGGATACTAATAGCTACCTGAATTTTAACAGTGGACACCACCCAAAATGGCTCAAGAACATCCCTTATAGCCAATACAAGAGAATAAGAAAAAACTGTACACTTAAAACAGATTTCAAGAAACAGAGTCGAATATTATACAAACGCTTTAAGGAGAAAGGCTATCCAAAGACACTTTTAACTGATGCCTATAAAAAAACTGAAATTCTCAACCAGGAGGACTGTCTTCCACAACCATCTACTAGTGACCAAATAACCACACAAGAACATAGCAAAACAACTATGAACTTTGGTTTTAACTTCATTACACAATACAATACATCATACAAAAGAATAGGAGACATTCTCAACAAACACTGGCATGTACTCCAAACTGATCCCTTTCTTCAGAAAATTCTACCAGCAAAAGCTATAACTACTTTCAGAAGAGCGAGAACTATTAAAAACATCCTAGCCCCAAGTAGAGTGAACCTCTCAGGAATAAAAGACAATTCTAAACGGAAAATACAACAACAGAATCAATCATCTGAAATAGGCAGCTTTAAATGCGGAACAACTAGGTGCCTGTGCTGTCAATCGATTACTGATAAAACACACACTTTCCGGTCTCAACAAACAGGAAAAGTATTTAACATCAATGAAAACTTAAACTGTCAGTCAAAATTCGTGATTTATCTCATAAACTGTAAATGTGGAGTTCAATACGTGGGAAGAACAATCCAACCCTTACATTGTCGATTAAACAAACATAGATCCAACTGCAAAAAGAAAGTTTTACTCCACAGTATATCCAGACATTGCACACTAGCACATGATAGTGATTTTAACTGCTTCACCATCACCCCGATCGATCACATTAAGGAAAACCAAAGAGACCGTTATAATATTCTTTGCAGAAGAGAAATCTTCTGGATGTATAAACTCAAGACGTTAAAACCAACAGGTCTCAATGAAGTAACAGAGACCATTATGTAACTCCGTTTTCACAACCCTAAGAGCAACATATATAGGAATCATCCTATATATATATATACAAACGAATATACCAACATTTGTGCGCTATAATACAGGCAATTCTCTCACCCGTGGCTGCTGTGTATTCTTGTTCCGATCAATCTTCCTCGAACCGCACGGCTCCCTTCTCTGAGTCGGCAGCAGCGCTCTCTGCATGAATGACTCATACCCAGGAGCGTCAAATCACCATGACAACGATACACACCACTGACAGCTCTGAAAGAACGATACTCTAAAATATAAGCACCAAACATTTGAAGTACATATAAACAAAAAATAAACACCCCCATTGAATAAATACACATTTCAAAGATGCTCCATCTCTAATAGGCTTTTGTATATATTTCTACATATATTTCTACATGTTTCTAAATCATTTTTTCCATGATTATATATGAGATGCTTATTCTATCTTTTTGCACTAATTTTGAATATTAATGTAAAACGGGTCTGCTCTCTGATAGGGAACAACTTACACACTTCATTACCGCACTTTGCTAATATGACTCATACCTAGGAGCGTCATATCACCAGGACGATGATACACACCACTGACAGTTTGGAATAAACGATGTTTTAAATTGAAAATACAAAACAATAATAAAAAACTTCATACTACAACTAACGAATAAACACACTGCGGAGACATTCCACTTGAAATGCATCTATGATCTTTTTATACATACTTTTATACATATTGTCATTAATGTTTTTTAATCATTGTTTTATTTAATATTATTATTTTTATATTATTATCATTCTGTAAAAAAATGCTTATTCATATTTTTGAACCTACGATCCTTGTTTTGTATCTTTGTCTATACCTTTAATATGAATGAAAAACTGTTTTGTTTCTAAATGAATAATTTTTATTTTTATACCTCACTGCCGTACCTTGCTTACACAATTGACCTTTGACCTTTGACCTGTAACTTAACCCGGTACTGATTCCTAGGCCAGCTATAAATGCACAGTCATCATGAATAGACCTAACACTTGTACCTAACCTGACGAAGAGGCCGGTACGGCCTTGAAACACATTGTTGTTGTTGTTGTACAAATAAAAGCCATTTCCAGTACAGCTGCGCCCTCGGATATTCCATTTTTTATCTCCCTATCTCCTGTCTTACAAGCAGATACATTTACATTTAGAAAAATGCTAATTTTTGCAATTTTTTACCAAATTTTGGTGTTTTTCACTGGTAAATATTGAATTTATCGACCACATTTTTCCACTATCATAAAGTCCAATGTGTCACGAGAAAACAATCTCAGAATCGCTTTGATAGGTAAAAGCGTTCCGGAGTTATTACCACATAAAGTGAAATATGTCAGATTTGAAAAAATGGGTCTGGTCCTGAAGGCCAAAATGAGCTTGGTCCTGAAGGGGTTAAAGTATTTCTGTATACA
The DNA here is from genome assembly GCF_050947455.1 of Rhinoderma darwinii. Lineage (NCBI taxonomy): Eukaryota > Metazoa > Chordata > Amphibia > Anura > Rhinodermatidae > Rhinoderma > Rhinoderma darwinii. The sequence continues at coordinate 102,913,794 of NC_134696.1, read as the reverse complement.
ATTTTCTGAAAACAATAAAAATTTAGATGATGGCTTTTGCAATATAGTGATTCTTCTTCTTTCTTTAATTGATAAAGGTGGATTACCTGGAATACCGGGAACACTAGGGATGATCACGGAAGAACCGAGTGAGTGTTCTAAACAAAGAAATCAATATTATCAAAAGTAAAGTAATCCTATATATGAAGAATAAACCAGATAGAATTAAAATAATCTATCATCATATTTTGTGTTTATTAAATATAGATGGATTGTATGGAATACCAGGAACTGGAGGGATAATTCAGAATGAATTGAGTGAGTGTCTAATTCAATAAGATCTATATTTTTGGTATTTATGTATACATTTTTCAGAAAACAATTACAATTTAGATGATGGCTTTTGCAATATAGTGATTCTTCTTCTTTATTTAATTGATAAAGGTGGATTACCTGGAATACCGGGAACACCAGGGATGATCACGGAAGAACCGAGTGAGTGTTATAAAGAAAGAAATCAATATTATCAGAGTAAAGTAATCCTATATATGAAGAACAAACCAGATAGAATTAAAATAAACAATAAACGTATGTTTGTATTTATTAATTATAGATGGATTGTATGGAATACCGGGAACTGGAGGGATAATTCAGAAAGAATTGGGTGAGTGTCTTTTTCAATAAGATCTCTATTTTTGGTATTTATATATACAATTTTCTGAAAACAACTATTAAAATTTAGATGATGGCTTTTGCAATATAGTAATTCTTCTTCTTTATTTAATTGATAAAGGTGGATTACCTGGAATACCGGGAACACCAGGGATGATCACGGAAGAACCGAGTGAGTTTTATAAAGAAAGAAATCAATATTATCAGAGTAAAGTAATCCTATATATGAAGAACAAACCAGATAGAATTAAAATAAACAATAATCGTATGTTTGTATTTATTAAATATAGATGGATTGTATGGAATACCAGGAACTGGAGGCATGATTCAGAAAGAATTGGGTGAGTGTCTATTTCAATAAGATCTCTATTTTTGGTATTTATGTATACAATTTTCTGAAAACAACTATTAAAATTTAGATGATAGCTTTTGCAATATAGTGATTCTTCTTTCTATAATTGATAAAGGTGGATTACCTGGAATATCGGGAACACTAGGGATGATCACGGAAGAACCAAGTGAGTGTTCTAAACACAGAAATCAATATTATCAAAGAAAGTAATCCTGTATATGAAGAATAAACCAGATAGAATTAAAATAAATAATAATCATATTTTTGTATTTATTTATTATAGATGGATTGTATGGAATACCAGGAACTGGAGGGATAATTCAGAAAGAATTTGGTGAGTGCCTAATTCGGCAAGATCTCTCTTTTTTTGTTTATGGATCTACTTTTCTGATAACAACAATGAAAATGTATTCTTTACCATTAACTGATAGGTATAGGTGGATTACCTGGAATACCGGGAACACCAGGGATGATCACGGAAGAACCGAGTGAGTGTTATAAAGAAAGAAATCAATATTATCAGAGTAAAGTAAACCTATATATGAAGAACAAATCAGATAGAATTAAAATAAACTATCATCATATTTTGTGTTTATTAAATATAGATGGAATGTATGGAATACCAGGAACTGGAGGGATAATTCAGAATCAATTGAGTGAGTGTCTAATTCAATAAGATCTATATTTTTTGTATTTATGTATACAATTTTCTGAAAACAATTAAAATTTAGATGATGGCTTTTGCAATATAGTGATTCTTCTTTATTTAATTGATAAAGGTGGATTACCTGGAATACCGGGAACACTAGGGATGATCACGGAAGAACCGAGTGAGTGTTCTAAACAAAGAAATCAATATTATCAAAAGTAAAGTAATCCTTTATATGAAGAATAAACCAGATAGAATTAAAATAAACAATAATCATATGTTTGTATTTATTAAATATAGATGGATTGTATGGAATACCAGGAACTGGAGGGATAATTCAGAAAGAATTGGGTGAGTGCCTAATTCAGTAAGATCTCTCTTTTTGGTATTTATGTATACAATTTTCTGAAAACAACAATTAAAATTTAGATGATGGCTTTTGCAATATAGTGATTCTTCTTCTTTATTTAATTGATAAAGGTGGATTACCTGGAATACCGGGAACACCAGGGATGATCACGGAAGAACCAAGTGAGTGTTCTAAACAAAGAAATCAATATAATCAAAGAAAGTTATCCTATATATGAAGAATAAACCAGATAGATTTAAAATAAATAATAATCATATTTTGTGTTTATTAATTATAGATGGAATGTATGGAATACCAGGAACTGGAGGGATAATTCAGAAAGAATTGGGTGAGTGTCTAATTCAGTAAGATCTCTCATTTTGTTGTTTATGGATCTACTTTTCTGATGACAACAATGACAATTTATTCTTTACCATTAACTGATAGGTATGGGTGGATTACCTGGAATACCGGGAACACCAGGGATGATCACGGAAGAACCGAGTGAGTGTTTTAAACAAAGAAATCAATATTATCAGAGTAAAGTAATCCTATATATGAAGAACAAACCAGATAGAATTAAAATAATCTATCATCATATTTTGTGTTTATTAAATATAGATGGATTGTATGGAATACCAGGAACTGGAGGGATAATTCAGAATGAATTGAGTGAGTGTCTAATTCAATAAGATCTATATTTTTGGTATTTATATATACATTTTTCAGAAAACAATTACAATTTAGATGATGGCTTTTGCAATATAGTGATTCTTCTTCTTTATTTAATTGATAAAGGTGGATTACCTGGAATACCGGGAACACTAGGGATGATCACGGAAGAACCAAGTGAGTGTTCTAATTTGCAGAAATCAATATAATCAAAGTAGTAATCCTATATATGAAGAATAAACCAGATAGAATTAAAGAAACAATAATCATATTTTTGGATTTGTTAACCAGTTCAGGATCGCGCTATTTTGAGCCTTCAGGACCAGACACCGTTTAGCCCTTTTTAGCACGTGTTAGTTAAATGGCTATACGTTTCTTATTTGTTGGGCTAACGACGTGATTTTTGAGATTTTTTTTCCGTAGACAATGCAGGTTTCTTTTTTTTTTTTAATCATATTTTTGTATTTAATAAATATAGATGGAATGTATGGAATACCAGGAACTGGAGGGACAATTCAGAAAGAATTGGGTGAGTGTCTAATTCAGTAAGATCTCTGTTTTTGTTGTTTATGGATCTACTTTTCTGATAACAACAATTAAAATGTATTCTTTACCATTAACTGATACGTATAGGTGGATTACCAGGAACTGGAGGGATAATTCAGAAAGAATTGAGTGAGTGTCTATTTCAATAAGATCTATATTTAAAGTATTTATGTATACAATTTTCTAAAAACAATTAAAATTTAGATGATGGCTTTTGCAATATAGTGATTCTTCTTTCTATAATTGATAAAGGTGGATTACCTGGAATACCGGGAACACCAGGGATGATCACGGAAGAACCGAGTGAGTGTTCTAAACACAGAAATCAATGTTATCAAAGAAAGTAATCCTATATATGAAGAATAAACCAGAGAGAATTAAAATAAATAATAATCATATTTTTGTATTTATTAATTATAGATGGATTGTATGGAATACCAGGAACTGGAGGGATAATTCAGAAAGAATTTGGTGAGTGTCTAATTCAGTAAGATCTCTCGTTTTGTTGTTTATGGATCTACTTTTCTGATAACAACAATGAAAATGTATTCTTTACCATTAACTGATACGTATAGGTGGATTACCTGGAATACCGGGAACACCAGGGATGATCACGGAAGAACCGAGTGAGTGTTTTAAACAAAGAAATAAATATTATCAGAGTAAAGTTATCCTATATATGAAGAACAAACCAGATAGAATTAAAATAATCTATCATCATATTTTGTGTTTATTAAATATAGATGGAATGTATGGAATACCAGGAACTGGAGGGATAATTCAGAATGAATTGAGTGAGTGTCTAATTCAATAAGATCTATATTTTTGGTATTTATGTATACATTTTTCAGAAAACAATTACAATTTAGATGATGGCTTTTGCAATATAGTGATTCTTCTTCTTTATTTAATTGATAAAGGTGGATTACCTGGAATACCGGGAACACTAGGGATGATCACGGAAGAACCAAGTGAGTGTTCTAATTTGCAGAAATCAATATAATCAAAGTAGTAATCCTATATATGAAGAATAAACCAGATAGAATTAAAGAAACAATAATCATATTTTTGGATTTGTTAACCAGTTCAGGATCGCGCTATTTTGAGCCTTCAGGACCAGACACCGTTTAGCCCTTTTTAGCACGTGTTAGTTAAATGGCTATACGTTTCTTATTTGTTGGGCTAACGACGTGATTTTTGAGATTTTTTTTCCGTAGACAATGCAGGTTTCTTTTTTTTTTTTAATCATATTTTTGTATTTAATAAATATAGATGGAATGTATGGAATACCAGGAACTGGAGGGACAATTCAGAAAGAATTGGGTGAGTGTCTTTTTCAATAAGATCTCTATTTTTGGTATTTATATATACAATTTTCTTAAAACAACTATTAAAATTTAGATGATGGCTTTTGCAATATAGTAATTCTTCTTCTTTATTTAATTGATAAAGGTGGATTACCTGGAATACCGGGAACACCAGGGATGATCACGGAAGAACCTAGTGAGTGTTATAAAGAAATAAATCAATATTATCAGAGTAAAGTAATCCTATATATGAAGAACAAACCAGATAGAATTAAAATAAATAATAATCATATGTTTGTATTTATTAATTATAGATGGATTGTATGGAATACCAAGAACTGGAGGGATAATTCAGAAAGAATTGGGTGAGTGTCTAATTCAATAAGATCTCTATTTTTGGTATTTATGTATACAATTTTCTGAAAACAACTATTAAAATTTAGATGATGGCTTTTGCAATATAGTGATTCTTCTTTATTTAATTGATAAAGGTGGATTACCTGGAATACCGGGAACACTAGGGATGATCACGGAAGAACCAAGTGAGTGTTCTAAACACAGAAATCAATATTATCAAAGAAAGTAATCCTATATATGAAGAATAAACCAGATAGAATTAAAATAAATAATAATCATATTTTTGTATTTATTTATTATAGATGGATTGTATGGAATACCAGGAACTGGAGGGATAATTCAGAAAGAATTTGGTGAGTGCCTAATTCGGCAATTATCTCTCTTTTTTTGTTTATGGATCTACTTTTCTGATAACAACAATGAAAATGTATTCTTTACCATTAACTGATACGTATAGGTGGATTACCTGGAATACCGGGAACACCAGGGATGATCACGGAAGAACCGAGTGAGTGTTATAAAGAAAGAAATCAATATTATCAGAGTAAAGTAAACCTATATATGAAGAACAAATCAGATAGAATTAAAATAAACTATCATCATATTTTGTGTTTATTAAATATAGATGGATTGTATGGAATACCAGGAACTGGAGGGATAATTCAGAATCAATTGAGTGAGTGTCTAATTCAATAAGATCTATATTTAAAGTATTTATGTATACAATTTTCTGAAAACAATTAAAATTTAGATGATATCTTTTGCAATATAGTGATTCTTCTTCTTTATATAATTGATAAAGGTGGATTACCTGGAATACCGGGAACACTAGGGATGATCACGGAAGAACCGAGTGAGTGTTATAAAGAAAGATATCAATATTATCAGAGTAAAGTTATCCTATATATGAAGAACAAACCAGATAGAATTAAAATAAACAATAAACGTATGTTTGTATTTATTAAATATAGATGGATTGTATGGAATACCAGGAACTGGAGGGATAATTCAGAAAGAATTGGGTGAGTGTCTTTTTCAATAAGATCTCTATTTTTGGTATTTATATATACAATTTTCTGAAAACAACTATTAAAATTTAGATGATGGCTTTTGCAATATAGTAATTCTTCTTCTTTATTTAATTGATAAAGGTGGATTACCTGGAATACCGGGAACACTAGGGATGATCACGGAAGAACCGAGTGAGTGTTCTAAACAAAGAAATCAATATTATCAAAAGTAAAGTAATCCTTTATATGAAGAATAAACCAGATAGAATTAAAATAAACTATCATCATATGTTTGTATTTATTAAATATAGATGGATTGTATGGAATACCAGGAACTGGAGGGACAATTCAGAAAGAATTGGGTGAGTGCCTAATTCAGTAAGATCTCTCTTTTTGGTATTTATGTATACAATTTTCTGAAAACAACAATTAAAATTTAGATGATGGCTTTTGCAATATAGTGATTCTTCTTCTTTATTTAATTGATAAAGGTGGATTACCTGGAATACCGGGAACACCAGGGATGATCACGGAAGAACCAAGTGAGTGTTCTAAACAAAGAAATCAATATAATCAAAGAAAGTTATCCTATATATGAAGAATAAACCAGATAGATTTAAAATAAATAATAATCATATTTTGTGTTTATTAATTATAGATGGATTGTATGGAATACCAGGAACTGGAGGGATAATTCAGAAAGAATTGGGTGAGTGTCTAATTCAGTAAGATCTCTCATTTTGTTGTTTATGGATCTACTTTTCTGATGACAACAATGACAATTTATTCTTTACCATTAACTGATAGGTATGGGTGGATTACCTGGAATACCGGGAACACCAGGGATGATCACGGAAGAACCGAGTGAGTGTTTTAAACAAAGAAATCAATATTATCAGAGTAAAGTAATCCTATATATGAAGAACAAACCAGATAGAATTAAAATAATCTATCATCATATTTTGTGTTTATTAAATATAGATGGATTGTATGGAATACCAGGAACTGGAGGGATAATTCAGAATGAATTGAGTGAGTGTCTAATTCAATAAGATCTATATTTTTGGTATTTATGTATACATTTTTCAGAAAACAATTACAATTTAGATGATGGCTTTTGCAATATAGTGATTCTTCTTCTTTATTTAATTGATAAAGGTGGATTACCTGGAATACCGGGAACACTAGGGATGATCACGGAAGAACCAAGTGGGTGTTCTAATTTGCAGAAATCAATATAATCAAAGTAGTAATCCTATATATGAAGAATAAACCAGATAGAATTAAAGAAACAATAATCATATTTTTGGATTTGTTAAGCAGTTCAGGATCGCGCTATTTTGAGCCTTCAGGACCAGACACCGTTTAGCCCTTTTTAGCACGTGTTAGTTAAATGGCTATACGTTTCTTATTTGTTGGGCTAACGACGTGATTTTTGAGATTTTTTTTCCGTAGACAATGCAGGTTTCTTTTTTTTTTTTAATCATATTTTTGTATTTAATAAATATAGATGGAATGTATGGAATACCAGGAACTGGAGGGACAATTCAGAAAGAATTGGGTGAGTGTCTAATTCAGTAAGATCTCTCGTTTTGTTGTTTATGGATCTACTTTTCTGATAACAACAATTAAAATGTATTCTTTACCATTAACTGATACGTATAGGTGGATTACCAGGAACTGGAGGGATAATTCAGAAAGAATTGAGTGAGTGTCTAATTCAATAAGATCTATATTTAAAGTATTTATGTATACAATTTTCTGAAAACAATTAAAATTTAGATGATAGCTTTTGCAATATAGTGATTCTTCTTCTTTATATAATTGATAAAGGTGGATTACCTGGAATACCGGGAACACCAGGGATGATCACGGAAGAACCGAGTGAGTGTTATAAAGAAAGAAATCAATATTATCAGAGTAAAGTAATCCTATATATGAAGAACAAACCAGATAGAATTAAAATAAACAATAAACGTATGTTTGTATTTATTAAATATAGATGGATTGTATGGAATACCACGAACTGGAGGGATAATTCAGAAAGAATTGGGTGAGTGTCTTTTTCAATAAGATCTCTATTTTTGGTATTTATGTATACAATTTTCTGAAAACAACTATTAAAATTTAGATGATGGCTTTTGCAATATAGTGATTCTTCTTTATTTAATTGATAAAGGTGGATTACCTGGAATACCGGGAACACTAGGGATGATCACGGAAGAACCAAGTGAGTGTTCTAAACACAGAAATCAATATTATCAAAGAAAGTAATCCTATATATGAAGAATAAACCAGATAGAATTAAAATAAATAATAATCATATGTTTGTATTTATTAAATCTAGATGGATTGTATGGAATACCAGGAACTGGAGGGATAATTCAGAAAGAATTTGGTGAGTGTCTAATTCAGTAAGATCTCTCGTTTTGTTGTTTATGGATCTACTTTTCTGATAACAACAATGAAAATGTATTCTTTACCATTAACTGATACGTATAGGTGGATTACCTGGAATACCGGGAACACCAGGGATGATCACGGAAGAACCGAGTGAGTTTTATAAAGAAAGAAATCAATATTATCAGAGTAAAGTAATCCTATATATGAAGAACAAACCAGATAGAATTAAAATAAACAATAATCGTATGTTTGTATTTATTAAATATAGATGGATTGTATGGAATACCAGGAACTGGAGGGATAATTCAGAAAGAATTGGGTGAGTGTCTATTTCAATAAGATCTCTATTTTTGGTATTTATGTATACAATTTTCTGAAAACAACAATTAAAATTTAGGTGATGGCTTTTGCAATATAGTGATTCTTCTTTCTATAATTGATAAAGGTGGATTACCTGGAATACCGGGAACACTAGGGATGATCACGGAAGAACCAAGTGAGTGTTCTAAACACAGAAATCAATATTATCAAAGAAAGTAATCCTATATATGAAGAATAAACCAGATAGAATTAAAATAAATAATAATCATATTTTTGTATTTATTTATTATAGATGGATTGTATGGAATACCAGGAACTGGAGGGATAATTCAGAAAGAATTTGGTGAGTGCCTAATTCGGCAATTATCTCTCTTTTTTTGTTTATGGATCTACTTTTCTGATAACAACAATGAAAATGTATTCTTTACCATTAACTGATACGTATAGGTGGATTACCTGGAATACCGGGAACACCAGGGATGATCACGGAAGAACCGAGTGAGTGTTATAAAGAAAGAAATCAATATTATCAGAGTAAAGTAATCCTATATATGAAGAACAAACCAGATAGAATTAAAATAAACTATCATCATATTTTGTGTTTATTAAATATAGATGGATTGTATGGAATACCAGGAACTGGAGGGATAATTCAGAATCAATTGAGTGAGTGTCTAATTCAATAAGATCTATATTTAAAGTATTTATGTATACAATTTTCTGAAAACAATTAAAATTTAGATGATAGCTTTTGCAATATAGTGATTCTTCTTCTTTATATAATTGATAAAGGTGGATTACCTGGAATACCGGGAACACCAGGGATGATCACGGAAGAACCGAGTGAGTGTTATAAAGAAAGATATCAATATTATCAGAGTAAAGTTATCCTATATATGAAGAACAAACCAGATAGAATTAAAATAAACAATAAACGTATGTTTGTATTTATTAAATATAGATGGATTGTATGGAATACCAGGAACTGGAGGGATAATTCAGAAAGAATTGGGTGAGTGTCTTTTTCAATAAGATCTCTATTTTTGGTATTTATATATACAATTTTCTGAAAACAACTATTAAAATTTAGATGATGGCTTTTGCAATATAGTGATTCTTCTTCTTTATTTAATTGATAAAGGTGGATTACCTGGAATACCGGGAACACCAGGGATGATCACGGAAGAACCAAGTGAGTGTTCTAAACAAAGAAATCAATATAATCAAAGAAAGTTATCCTATATATGAAGAATAAACCAGATAGATTTAAAATAAATAATAATCATATTTTGTGTTTATTAATTATAGATGGAATGTATGGAATACCAGGAACTGGAGGGATAATTCAGAAAGAATTGGGTGAGTGTCTAATTCAGTAAGATCTCTCATTTTGTTGTTTATGGATCTACTTTTCTGATGACAACAATGACAATTTATTCTTTACCATTAACTGATAGGTATGGGTGGATTACCTGGAATACCGGGAACACCAGGGATGATCACGGAAGAACCGAGTGAGTGTTTTAAACAAAGAAATCAATATTATCAGAGTAAAGTAATCCTATATATGAAGAACAAACCAGATAGAATTAAAATAATCTATCATCATATTTTGTGTTTATTAAATATAGATGGATTGTATGGAATACCAGGAACTGGAGGGATAATTCAGAATGAATTGAGTGAGTGTCTAATTCAATAAGATCTATATTTTTGGTATTTATATATACATTTTTCAGAAAACAATTACAATTTAGATGATGGCTTTTGCAATATAGTGATTCTTCTTCTTTATTTAATTGATAAAGGTGGATTACCTGGAATACCGGGAACACTAGGGATGATCACGGAAGAACCAAGTGAGTGTTCTAATTTGCAGAAATCAATATAATCAAAGTAGTAATCCTATATATGAAGAATAAACCAGATAGAATTAAAGAAACAATAATCATATTTTTGGATTTGTTAACCAGTTCAGGATCGCGCTATTTTGAGCCTTCAGGACCAGACACCGTTTAGCCCTTTTTAGCACGTGTTAGTTAAATGGCTATACGTTTCTTATTTGTTGGGCTAACGACGTGATTTTTGAGATTTTTTTTCCGTAGACAATGCAGGTTTCTTTTTTTTTTTTAATCATATTTTTGTATTTAATAAATATAGATGGAATGTATGGAATACCAGGAACTGGAGGGACAATTCAGAAAGAATTGGGTGAGTGTCTAATTCAGTAAGATCTCTGTTTTTGTTGTTTATGGATCTACTTTTCTGATAACAACAATTAAAATGTATTCTTTACCATTAACTGATACGTATAGGTGGATTACCAGGAACTGGAGGGATAATTCAGAAAGAATTGAGTGAGTGTCTATTTCAATAAGATCTATATTTAAAGTATTTATGTATACAATTTTCTAAAAACAATTAAAATTTAGATGATGGCTTTTGCAATATAGTGATTCTTCTTTCTATAATTGATAAAGGTGGATTACCTGGAATACCGGGAACACCAGGGATGATCACGGAAGAACCGAGTGAGTGTTCTAAACACAGAAATCAATGTTATCAAAGAAAGTAATCCTATATATGAAGAATAAACCAGAGAGAATTAAAATAAATAATAATCATATTTTTGTATTTATTAATTATAGATGGATTGTATGGAATACCAGGAACTGGAGGGATAATTCAGAAAGAATTTGGTGAGTGTCTAATTCAGTAAGATCTCTCGTTTTGTTGTTTATGGATCTACTTTTCTGATAACAACAATGAAAATGTATTCTTTACCATTAACTGATACGTATAGGTGGATTACCTGGAATACCGGGAACACCAGGGATGATCACGGAAGAACCGAGTGAGTGTTTTAAACAAAGAAATAAATATTATCAGAGTAAAGTTATCCTATATATGAAGAACAAACCAGATAGAATTAAAATAATCTATCATCATATTTTGTGTTTATTAAATATAGATGGAATGTATGGAATACCAGGAACTGGAGGGATAATTCAGAATGAATTGAGTGAGTGTCTAATTCAATAAGATCTATATTTTTGGTATTTATGTATACATTTTTCAGAAAACAATTACAATTTAGATGATGGCTTTTGCAATATAGTGATTCTTCTTCTTTATTTAATTGATAAAGGTGGATTACCTGGAATACCGGGAACACTAGGGATGATCACGGAAGAACCAAGTGAGTGTTCTAATTTGCAGAAATCTATATAATCAAAGTAGTAATCCTATATATGAAGAATAAACCAGATAGAATTAAAGAAACAATAATCATATTTTTGGATTTGTTAACCAGTTCAGGATCGCGCTATTTTGAGCCTTCAGGACCAGACACCGTTTAGCCCTTTTTAGCACGTGTTAGTTAAATGGCTATACGTTTCTTATTTGTTGGGCTAACGACGTGATTTTTGAGATTTTTTTTCCGTAGACAATGCAGGTTTCTTTTTTTTTTTTAATCATATTTTTGTATTTAATAAATATAGATGGAATGTATGGAATACCAGGAACTGGAGGGACAATTCAGAAAGAATTGGGTGAGTGTCTTTTTCAATAAGATCTCTATTTTTGGTATTTATATATACAATTTTCTTAAAACAACTATTAAAATTTAGATGATGGCTTTTGCAATATAGTAATTCTTCTTCTTTATTTAATTGATAAAGGTGGATTACCTGGAATACCGGGAACACCAGGGATGATCACGGAAGAACCTAGTGAGTGTTATAAAGAAATAAATCAATATTATCAGAGTAAAGTAATCCTATATATGAAGAACAAACCAGATAGAATTAAAATAAATAATAATCATATGTTTGTATTTATTAATTATAGATGGATTGTATGGAATACCAAGAACTGGAGGGATAATTCAGAAAGAATTGGGTGAGTGTCTATTTCAATAAGATCTCTATTTTTGGTATTTATGTATACAATTTTCTGAAAACAACTATTAAAATTTAGATGATGGCTTTTGCAATATAGTGATTCTTCTTTATTTAATTGATAAAGGTGGATTACCTGGAATACCGGGAACACTAGGGATGATCACGGAAGAACCAAGTGAGTGTTCTAAACACAGAAATCAATATTATCAAAGAAAGTAATCCTATATATGAAGAATAAACCAGATAGAATTAAAATAAATAATAATCATATTTTTGTATTTATTTATTATAGATGGATTGTATGGAATACCAGGAACTGGAGGGATAATTCAGAAAGAATTTGGTGAGTGCCTAATTCGGCAATTATCTCTCTTTTTTTGTTTATGGATCTACTTTTCTGATAACAACAATGAAAATGTATTCTTTACCATTAACTGATACGTATAGGTGGATTACCTGGAATACCGGGAACACCAGGGATGATCACGGAAGAACCGAGTGAGTGTTATAAAGAAAGAAATCAATATTATCAGAGTAAAGTAAACCTATATATGAAGAACAAATCAGATAGAATTAAAATAAACTATCATCATATTTTGTGTTTATTAAATATAGATGGATTGTATGGAATACCAGGAACTGGAGGGATAATTCAGAATCAATTGAGTGAGTGTCTAATTCAATAAGATCTATATTTAAAGTATTTATGTATACAATTTTCTGAAAACAATTAAAATTTAGATGATAGCTTTTGCAATATAGTGATTCTTCTTCTTTATATAATTGATAAAGGTGGATTACCTGGAATACCGGGAACACCAGGGATGATCACGGAAGAACCGAGTGAGTGTTATAAAGAAAGATATCAATATTATCAGAGTAAAGTTATCCTATATATGAAGAACAAACCAGATAGAATTAAAATAAACAATAAACGTATGTTTGTATTTATTAAATATAGATGGATTGTATGGAATACCAGGAACTGGAGGGATAATTCAGAAAGAATTGGGTGAGTGTCTTTTTCAATAAGATCTCTATTTTTGGTATTTATATATACAATTTTCTGAAAACAACTATTAAAATTTAGATGATGGCTTTTGCAATATAGTAATTCTTCTTCTTTATTTAATTGATAAAGGTGGATTACCTGGAATACCGGGAACACTAGGGATGATCACGGAAGAACCGAGTGAGTGTTCTAAACAAAGAAATCAATATTATCAAAAGTAAAGTAATCCTATATATGAAGAATAAACCAGATAGAATTAAAATAAACAATAATCATATGTTTGTATTTATTAAATATAGATGGATTGTATGGAATACCGGGAACTGGAGGGATAATTCAGAAAGAATTGGGTGAGTGCCTAATTCAGTAAGATCTCTCTTTTTGGTATTTATGTATACAATTTTCTGAAAACAACAATTAAAATTTAGATGATGGCTTTTGCAATATAGTGATTCTTCTTCTTTATTTAATTGATAAAGGTGGATTACCTGGAATACCGGGAACACCAGGGATGATCACGGAAGAACCAAGTGAGTGTTCTAAACAAAGAAATCAATATAATCAAAGAAAGTTATCCTATATATGAAGAATAAACCAGAGAGATTTAAAATAAATAATAATCATATTTTGTGTTTATTAATTATAGATGGAATGTATGGAATACCAGGAACTGGAGGGATAATTCAGAAAGAATTTGGTGAGTGTCTAATTCAGTAAGATCTCTCATTTTGTTGTTTATGGATCTACTTTTCTGATAACAACAATGAAAATTTATTCTTTACCATTAACTGATAGGTATAGGTGGATTACCTGGAATACCGGGAACACCAGGGATGATCACGGAAGAACCGAGTGAGTGTTTTAAACAAAGAAATCAATATTATCAGAGTAAAGTAAACCTATATATGAAGAACAAATCAGATAGAATTAAAATAAACTATCATCATATTTTGTGTTTATTAAATATAGATGGAATGTATGGAATACCAGGAACTGGAGGGATAATTCAGAATGAATTGAGTGAGTGTCTAATTCAATAAGATCTATATTTTTGGTATTTATGTATACATTTTTCTGAAAACAATTACAATTTAGATGATGGCTTTTGCAATATAGTGATTCTTCTTCTTTATTTAATTGATAAAGGTGGATTACCTGGAATACCGGGAACACTAGGGGTGATCACGGAAGAACCGAGTGAGTGTTCTAATTTACAGAAATCAATATAATCAAAGTAGTAATCCTATATATGAAGAATAAACCAGATAGAATTAAAGAAACAATAATCATATTTTTGGATTTGTTAACCAGTTCAGGATCGCGCTATTTTGAGCCTTCAGGACCAGACACCGTTTAGCCCTTTTTAGCACGTGTTAGTTAAATGGCTATACGTTTCTTATTTGTTGGGCTAACGACGTGATTTTTGAGATTTTTTTTCCGTAGACAATGCAGGTTTCTTTTTTTTTTTTAATCATATTTTTGTATTTAATAAATATAGATGGATTGTATGGAATACCAGGAACTGGAGGGATAATTCAGAAAGAATTGAGTGAGTGTCTAATTCAGTAAGATCTCTCTTTTTGTTTTTTATGGATATACTTTTCTGATAACAACAATTAAAATGTATTCTTTACCATTAACTGATACGTATAGGTGGATTACCTGGAATACCGGGAACACCAGGGATGATCACGGAAGAACCGAGTGAGTGTTATAAAGAAATAAATCAATATTATCAGAGTAAAGTTATCCTATATATGAAGAACAAACCAGATAGAATTAAAATAAACTATCATCATATTTTGTGTTTATTAAATATAGATGGAATGTATGGAATACCAGGAACTGGAGGGATAATTCAGAATGAATTGAGTGAGTGTCTAATTCAATAAGGTCTATATTTAAAGTATTTATGTATACAATTTTCTAAAAACAATTATAATTTAGATGATAGCTTTTGCAATATAGTGATTCTTCTTTATTTAATTGATAAAGGTGGATTACCTGGAATACCGGGAACACCAGGGATGATCACGGAAGAGCCGAGTGAGTGTACTAAACAAAGAAATCTATATTATCAGAGTAAAGTTATTCTATATATGAAGAATAAACCAGATATAATTAAATGAAACAATAATCATACTTTTGTATTTATTTAATATAGATGGATTGTATGGAATACCGGGAACTGGAGGGATAATTCAGCATGAATTGAGTGGGTGTCTAATTTATAAGATCTCTATATTTGTTTTTTATATATATACACTTTTGTAAAAATAACAAATTAAAATTTCGATGATAGATTTTGCAAAATAGTGATTCTTCTTCTTCCTTAATTGATATAGGTGGATTACCTGGAATACCAGGAACACTAGGGATGATCCCAGAAGAACCAAGTGAGTGTTCTAAACACAGAAATGAATATTATTAAAGTAGGGCAATCCTACGTATATATGAAGAATAAACCAGATAGAATTAAAAGAAACAATAATCATGGTTTCGTATTCATTAAATATAGATGGAATGTATGGAATACCAGGAACTGGACGGATAATTCAGAAAGACATGAGTGAATGTCTAATTTAATAAGATTTATCTTGTTTTGGTTAATGTATCCACTTTTGTGAAAACAACAATTACAATTTAAATAATAGATTTTGTAAAAAAGTTATTCTTGTTCTTTATTTAATTGATAAAGGTGGATTACCTGGAATACCGGGAACACTAGGGATGATCCCGGAAGAACCAAGTGAGTGTTCTAAACACAGAAATCAATGTTACCAAAGTAAAGTAATCCTATATATGAAGAATAAACCAGAGAGATATAAAAGAAACAATAATAATAGTTTTGTATTTATTAAATATAGATGGAATGTATGGAATACCAGGAACTGGAGGGATAATTCAGAATGAATTGGGTGAGTGTCTAATTCAATAAGATCTCTATTTTTGTATTTATGTATACAATTTTCTGAAAACAACAATTAAAATGTAGGTGATAATTTTTGCAATTTAGTGATTCTTGTTCTTTATTTAATTGATAAAGGTGGATTACCTGGAATACCGGGAACACTAGGGATGATTCCGGAAGAACCGAGTGAGTGTTCTAATTCAAAGAAGTCAATATAATCAAAGTAGTAATCCTATATATGAAGAAAGAAATCAGATAGAATCAAAATAAACAATAATCATATTTTTGTATTTATTAAACATAGATGGATATTATGGAATACCAGGAACCGGAGGGATAATTCAGAAAGAACTCAGTGCGTGTCTAATTCAATAAAATCTCCTTTTTTGTTGTTTATGTATATACTTTTCTAAAAAAAAACTATTAAAATGTATGTTTTACCTTTAACTGATATAAGTGGATTACCTGGAATACCGGGAACACTAGGGGTGATTAAAGAAGAACTAAATGAGTGCCTTAAACAAATAAAGTCTATATTATAAAAAAAAGTAATCCCATGTATGATAAAGACCTGAGATAGAATTGAAAGAAACTATGTTCATATTTTTGTAATTATTCAATATATATGGATTGTATGGAATATCTGGAACTGGAGGTATATTTCAGAAAGAATTGAGTCTAACGTAATAAGATCTTTTTTTTTTATGTAAACACTTTTGTGAAAACAACAACTAACATTTAGATGATAGATTTTTCAAAATAGTGATTCATGTCCTTTATTTAATTGATAAAGGTGGATTACCAGGAATACCGGGAACACTAGGGATGATCACGGAAGAACCAAGTGAGTGTTCTAAACCAAGAAATCAATATTATCAGAGTAAAGTAATCCTATATATGAAGAATAAACCAGAGAGAATTAAAAGAAACAATTATCATATTTTTGTATTTATTAAATATATAAGGATTGTATGGAATACCAGGAACTGGAGGGATAATACAGAAAGAATTGGGTGAATCTCTAATTCAATAAGATTTATCTTGTTGTTGTTAATGTTGTCTTGTGAAAACAACAATTTAAATATAGTGACCTCAGTGACCACAAATACGCCTTTACACAATGGTCACTAAGGGGCCTTAGGCTATGCCGCCTGCTTTTCATGGCAGCCTAGTCTAAGTCCTGCACGAGTGTCCCATGAGGGCTGGAGTGGGGGGCTCGGCTGTCTGATGACAGCCGGGGATTTTACTGGAAAGGTAGTGATCAAAGATTACTTAGATCGCGGCCGTTTAACACATTAAATGCTGCAGTCAATAGTGACTGCAGCATTTAACCTTTTTACATATGTTACCCATCGGCGGCCCACAAATGTAATTGTGGGCCTCCGATGGGGTGTCATGGCAGGTCTTCCCTGGGCATATACCCAATAGATTGCCTGTCAGTTTTACACTGACAGACAATAATGCATTGCTATACTAAGTATACCATAGCATTATATCTGCGATCAGAAGATTGCATGGTAAAATCCCCCGGCTAGACTAAAAAAATAAGTAATAAATGATAAATAAAAAATATTAATAAAGATTACAGTTAAAAAAACTAAAACCATTCTTTCTATTAAAAAGTGGTTTTAATTAGTAAAAGGTAAAAGTGTAAAAAGAAATAAAAGAACACATATGTGGTATCGCCGTGACCGTAATGACCCAAACAACAAAGTTAACATGTAATTTAAACTGCATGTTGAATTCCGTTAAAAAAAACTAACCCCAAACCAAGTACCACTGAAAACTACGCCTCATCCTGCATAAAACAAGCCAAAAACAAATAATTTTAGTTCAAAAGGTTTTATTGTGCAAATTTAGTAAAAACATAAAAAACCTATACATATGTGGTATCACCATAATCGACCCATACGATAAAGGTAACTTTTATTTATTTGGTTATTTATTTATTACGGTGAACGTCGTAAATTTAAACCGCATAGAACAATGGCGGAATTGTTTCTTTTTCTATTCCCCCCAAAAAAGGTAATAAAATGTAACCAAAATTATATACAGTGAAGGAAATAAGTATTTGATCCCTTGCTGATTTTGTAAGTTTGCCCACTGTCAAAGTCATGAACAGTCTAGAATTTTTAGGCTAGGTTAATTTTACCAGTGAGTGATAGATTATATTAAAAAAAAACAATTACAACTTAGGTAAAATATTTTTTTAAAAAGTGATGTATGTTTTAACTTTAACTGATATAGTTGGATTTCCTGGAATTCCGGGAACACAAGAAGGGATCCAGGAAGAACTAAGTGAGTGTCTTAAATAAAATCTATATTACAAATCAAAGTAATCCCATGTATGATAAAAAAGCCCATATAGAATTGAAAGAAACGATGTTCATATTTTTGTAATTATTCAATATAGATGGATTGTATGGAATACCAGGAACTGGAGGGATAATTCAGAAAGAATTGAGTGAGTGTCTAATTCAATTAGATCTCTTTTTGTTTTTATATATACACTTTTGTCAAAACAACAATTCAAATTTAGATAATAAATTTTGTAAAAAAGTGATTCATGGAAGAACTGAGTGAGTGTTCTAAACAAATAACATCTATATTAAAAATAGAAAAGTAATCCTATATATGATGAATAGACGAAATCAAATTAAAAGAAAAAATATATTAATATTTAATCAATTTTAGACGGATTGTATGGAATACCAGGAACAGGAGACATTTTTCACAAGGAACTGAGTGTCTAAATCAAATAGAACTTTCTTTTTGTTTTCTAAATATATTTTTGTGAAAATCGGAATTACATTTTAGAAGATACATTATGTAAAAGGTCATTCAATACCATAAGATCTCTCTTTTTTATGTTTATGCAGATATTTTTGTTTAAAAAAAAACAAACAATTTCAATTTAGGTGATAGATTTTGTAAAAAGGTGATTTATGTACTTCATTTGATTAATTTAGTTGGATTACCTGGAATATCTGGAACACCAGGTATGATCAAGGCAGAGCTAGGTGAGTGTTTTAAACAACAAAACAAAAATTATATTTTAAGTTAAATAAAAACAACATAAAATTATGGTAAATATGACCATTTATAGTAAATTTATATTTTCATCTTTAATGTGGATTGTCTGGAATCCCTGGTAGATTCAAAAATTACTGAAAATGTTTTTTAGTTAACAAAAATATCTATTTTCAGTTTTGTTATTTAATATAGTTTTTTTTATATAAAAGAACAATGGTAACAATCTAAAATGTCAAAGATTTAGATCTTTAATGTTGCCTGAATTCTTATAGTTGGATTAGATAAAATACAGGTAAAACCAGGGCTGATCAATGAAAAACTGAGTGAGTGTCTTAAAGAGAACCGTTCACCTGCCCATACATGAGCAGCGGAGTGCAGCATGTAATGGGCAGGGATTCACAAACACTGTCTCACGTAAAATTATTTTTCTAACTTCCTCCGTTATTTACATATCGGTGCCGTTATATTTGGCGCCCGATATGTAAATAAGCCCCTGAACTGTGAATGAAGCGTTTCTATCTAACTAAATGGCAAGGGGGCGTGATGTCTTGTCTCTGTCACTGTCCAATCAGCTACGGACAGTGTCAGGGCGGCTTGCGCTGTGTTCCCTCCCATGAGAACACACACAGACTGAGAGAGTGCTGATAGAGTGCTCTCTGCAGAACCACCAGTCTGTCGGGAGGGAACACAGCGTAAGCCACCCTGCTGTTTTCGTTAATATGGTTACATCGAATACGCGGAATGGAGTATCTTACACAATTAAAAAAAATTATAGTGAGTATATCAGTATAACTGACCTCACAAGGATTAGGATAGGGTTGGTATATTTGCCAAAATGCTGTCTCTTTGTACTTAGGTAGAGACTAGAGAGTGCCAGGTAAAGCAAAATGCTCATCTTGTTAAATGGATGCTACATCCTGGAGATTTTTAATTTAACCTAGGATAACATTAAAATAGTTGTGAATGGGGCTGAGCTACAATTAATTTAGGTAAGACATAGTCACAGAGAGAATGCATAACAATTTAAGAGGATAGTCACCTCTCCTGACGTCTGTTTTAGTAAATACTTGTATTACCCATGAAATAACAATTCTGACGCATCATTTCTTAGAACTCTTTTCTTAAAACTCTCCTAGAAATGAATAAACAAATTGTTAACTGGGTGTTACCATTCCCCTTGTCAATGGGGTGTGTTCCCACACACTGTGACAATTATCACTGACAGTATCAGACAGTTTAGGGACACATCCTATTGACAAGGAGAGTGGTAACATTCAGTTTTCAAATATGCCAGGGCTACACAGAGACAGTTTGTAGCACTACTGATTGATTTCAGGTGAGTGACAGCTGCAGTCCACAAGACAGCTGCAGCTCTATAGTTAAAGTTAATTAGTTGCGTTACAAAAAGTTTCCATGTATATCAGGCTTTATTCACATATTTCCATGAGGAATAACATAGGAACATTACAACACAGAGGTCGCTCCAGATTCGTTATTTAATAGGTAATCCAAGGATTTACTATGACAGACATATCAGGAGAGGTGTCTGTTCTTCTACAAAAAACTGTGACTTACAGGTCACATCTTCTCTGATTAGAGTTGTTCTTGTTCCTTATCTTCTCCATCCAATTATTTTTCTTCTCCACTTCAGACTTTTCTGCCAAGACATTTTTAGTCCCTTACTTCTGTACGCATTACCAGCCTTTGTAACAACACAAATAAATTCAGAACCCAGACCAAACCCTTAAAGTAATCAGGTCCAAGACCAGACCCTTAAGCTAATACAGACCCCAGAATAGACCCCCTTAATTAATTAGACCTTAGACCAGACCCCCTAAATTAATCAGACCTAGATCAGACCTCTAAACTAAACAAAGCCTGCTGGGGTCCCCAGATCAGAACCACTTTATTTATCATGCCCAAGATCAGACAAAATAAATTGATCAAACACCAGCTGAGACCCTCTTGTTTTATCACACCCCCACATTAAACCCCCTAAATAAATTAGACCCCTAATCAGACCTCAGCCCAGAGAAAAATAAATAAATCAGACCACAGATCAGACGCATTCTTTATACTAACAAACCCAGGTTTCTGCTTCATCTCCCAACTCTAGCTTCCCACTCTTCAGGTCCAGCTACCGCTTGACAATTTCTTCGTACTGATGCCGTGCATCGTCAGGACATTGTGTGCGCCGTCGCACACTACATCCTAACAATAGATGGTTTCAAGGCCCGTAGCTAAGGCTCCGGAAGCTCATGAGAAGCTTAGAAGTATTATTTCAATCGGCCGCTATCTATTAAATAATTCCAATAGATAACGGCCAATTGAAAAACAGCGCAGTGGTCTAGAGAGACGATTGCCCCCCTACCCTGTGGGTAGAGGGGAGAATGAGCTCTGACATCCCAATATGATGTTACACCAAACTTTTATATCTGCTCTATATCTAACACAAATCTACAGCTGGGACTATAATATTGACCAGAGAGGGTCTGACTCCCGGTACACCTGTGAATAAGCTGAATAAAGGGGCCATGGGTCTCCAGCAAGCCCTTTGTCTCCATTAATGTTTACCCAGACACAGCACCATATATTTGGATTGGCTTGGTCTGGTACTGCATCTCACAACAGTTTAATACCATTCATGTCAATGAGACTTAAGTTTAAGCTTTGAAGGGGAGCACCTCAGCCCTTTCATTTAGCTGATCAGTATAGTTGCCGGGAGTTGGATACCCACAGATCAGATATTAATGGCCTATTCTAAGGATAGTTAATTGAATATAACAATCGCAGAAAATCACTCTAAATTAATAATTAATAATATATAAATTATATAATTAGCAGATCAAAATAGGACTTTGAGGAAAAAGTTCTATAATTTACCCCTCCCCCTTACTTATATGCCAGTCCCCAACCCTCATTAAACTTAATAAACATATATCTTTTTTCAACCCTACTATGTAACTATATAATATACGTGAGGTGTAACATTTTATATATTTATCCACAGGCTCTAAAGACGTTACATCCTCAGGAAGGAAGTTCATCACAGCATTTTTGCAGAATGGCATCTCTGTTGAACCCCCACAAAGAGATATTCTGGTCACTGCGATTTCAGCTCCGGCCAAAGTTTTGGTCCTTATAAGCAAGTCTGACTATAAGAAGGAGGTGACGGTTGAGAAAGGACAGACTGTAGTAATTCCAATAATCATCAGCGCAGCGATGAAAGGGACTATGAAGTGTACACACCCTGTGAAGATTGAAGCCGATGCAGACATCACCGTAATGTCCCGAAATTACCAAAACAGTAGTGGTGACACGGCCTTAATCTACCCAGTACATCAGTTAGGGGTAGAATATTATATTGTCACCCCTCCAAATGGAACTGAAAATCAATATAAAGAGTTTTTTGTACTTTCCTATGAAAGCCAAACAACTATTTCTATTTACCTAAAGGGATCTGTCACTTTGAATGGGACAAATTATTCAAAAGGGGACAAGATCACCCTGAACCTGATGCCATTTGAGACTTTTGAAATTCAGAGTAAGGAGGACCTCTCGGGTACCAGGGTGGTTTCCGACAATAAAATTGCTGTCATGGCCGGACTCACATGTGCTCAGAACAGCATTGGCTGTGGCCATGTCTATGAACAACTTAAACCCACTGAGAGCTGGGGAACCTCATTCCTTGTCCCAGGCATGTCATTCCAACCTAAATATGACAACGTGCTTGTCATGGCTTCCAAAAATACTTCCATTTGTTACCAGTCTGGAACAAACAATGTGACTAAGAACGTGACTGCCGGAGATCTCATTCAGATTAGCCTAAGTCTATCTTCACCCCTAACCATCCAGAGTACACATGGCATCCAAGTCTTGCTTCATGGCCTTGGTGGGACATATGGAGGAAAACCATTTGGCTCATTCCTTACACTCATTCAAGACACTGATTCATTTGGCCTTGGCTATAGTCTAATTGGAGAAGATAAATTTGACACCAATTTGGGCATTATCATAGCAAAGACCTCAAGTGCTTTGGGAGTTAAAATTGATGACAAATCTCCAAAAGGTATTGTGTGGAAGAAATTTCCAGGATCTGAATATTCCTGGGCAGAATATAACTATGGCCGTGGCTTTAGCTCTCATGTGATTCAGCACCCGACAGTTCCCTTTGGACTCTTAAGTATTGGCTATACCCTGAACATGGCCTATGGATCTTTGGCTCCTTGTTTTAAAGGTAAATTCCATATCAACTCCTTATAGTCTTCTAAGTGAACTTAAACAACTTGGACAAAGCTGATACACTTATGTATATTATGGGATCGAAGGGGTGTGAGTCAGAGATACAGGAAATACCAAATAGAGGAAGCCTGTGTCATGCTCCGCCCCCTCAGGCCCTGCACTAGGCATAACACAGATATCAATTGAGCCCAGAGTGTTCCTTAAGTACAATTTATTAATATATGTACTTATTATCTCTTATTTGTAGGAACAGGAACTACTATGAAGTGGGCTCATTTTCATATTGGCTATAGGGTTACTATGTTTAAAATCTAACAAGACATTTTTCAATTTTATTTTAAAAATAACAATTATTTTGCATTGGGGCCCAGAAGCTTCAAGTTACGCCTCTGGATGTAGAGACATTTGACACAGATGGTGTCAGACTATAAAACCTACAGCCCACCAGGGCAAATGGTCCCACACTCCAAATATTCAGGACAAGTTTAAATCTACTTTATTGCATTTATAAACTCTCCTAAATATTACTTGGAATACCAGAAACCCCAGGGATTTTTTCTTAAATACAAAAAAAAATTCTATGTATGATAAAGAGAACAGATTTAGCAAAACCAATATTTATGTTTTTTTGTTTTTTCAACTCATATACAGATGTAGCGATCTTCATCTTGACTTTTAATGCATTGAATTAAAGAAACTAAGAAGGACTAAATTAAATGTTAGCAAACGAAATAACTTTATTTAAGTGCTACATTTTAAAGAAAGATGATTATTTTTTGTCTTACTTTCTTATATTTTTTTTTAATAAAATCATTTAATTGAAAGACAAGTAAGTGTCTAAGTAAAAAAAATAAATTATTTTCTCTTTTACATATTTAGGTGAAACTGATTAACTGTAGTCAGATAGTAATTGAATAACAGTAGATTAAAACATATATATGTTTCCAATGATTTATATATATATATATATATATATATATATATATATATATATATATATATATATATATATATGCTTTTTTTTAGCTATAAATTGTATGAGGGGAATTTATGAATTCTGGTGTTTCATAGGCCAGTCTTAATATAAAGAGTGTTGTGATAAATGGCGCCTAATTTATTAGTAGGTGCATGCCTCTTAATAGATTTGGCGTATCTCTGGTCGTCCGTGCACCAGAAAGAGAAATCTACACCAGCTACGAGCTCTCTTTTTTGTTTTTTATGTATACAATTTTGTAAATACAACAATTGAAATTTAGATGATAGATTTTTTAAAAAGTCATTAATATTTAATTGATAAAGGTGGATTACCTGGAATACCGGGAACACTAGGAATGATCACAGAAGAACCAAGTGAGTGTTTTAAACACAGAAACCAATATTACAAAGTAAAGTAATCCTATATATGAAGAATAAACCACAGAGAATTGAAGGAAACAATATTCATATTTTTGCTTTTATTAAATATAGATGGATTGTATGGAATACCTGGAACTGGAGGGATAATTCAGAAAGAAATGAGTAAGTGTCTAATTCAATAAAATCTCTCTTTTTTTTGTGTTTATGTATCCACTTTTGTAAAAACAACAATTAAAATTTAGGTGATAGATTTTGTAAAAATGTGAAGTATGTTTTACCTTTAACTGATAAAGGTGGATTACCTGGAATACCGGGAACACTAGGGATGATCACGGAAGAACCGAGAAAGAGTCTTAAACTAAGAAATCTATATTACAAAGTAGAGAAATTCCAAATATAAATAAACCACATAGAATTAAAGTAACAATATTCATATTTTTGTTTTTTATTTATATAGATGGATTATATGGAATACCAGGAACTGGAGGGATAATTCATAAAGAAATGAGTGAGTGTCTTAGGTCAATAAGATGTCTCTTTTTGGTGTTTATCTATCAACTTTATGAAAACAACACAATTAAAACTTAGGTAGAAGATTTTGTACGGAGGTGATTTATGTACTTTATATAAATGAATTCTGTAAAAATACCAGTCACTGGAGGGATAACACACATGGAGCTGAGTGAGTGTTTAGTTCAATAAGATCTCTCTTTTTGATGCCTATGCTTATATTTCTGTGAAAACAACACTTCAAATTTGGAAATAGATTATGTAAAAAGGTGATGCATGTACTTCCACAATTTGATAGAGGTGGATTACCCGGATTAACGGGAACACCAGGGGTAATCAAGGAATAACTGAGTGATTGTCTTTAACATTTAAAATCTATATTACAAAACCCCGTTATCCCAGAGAGGTAAGAACAACAGATAGAATTGAAAGAAACTATGTTCATATTTTGCGATTACCTAATATAGATGGATTGTATGGAATATCAGGAACTGGAGGGATAATTCAGAAGGAATTGAGTGTCTAATTCAATAAAATCTCTCTTTTTGCTGTTTATGTATCCACTTTTGTGGATTTACAATTTAGATGATAGATTTTTTTAAAAAGTTATTATTGTTCTTTATTTAATTGATATAGGTGGATTACCTGGAATACCGGGAACACTAGGGATCAGGGCCGGCTCCAGGTTTATTTAGGCACTTGGGCAAGTCAGACTTAGTGGGCCCCTTTTGCGGGGGAACGCACGGCGGCAGTAAAATGGCAGAAAACGTCACTTTGTGCCCCCATATAGAAGTTAGGCCCTATTTATGCTCCCATATAGAAGTTAGGACCCAAGTTTGTACCCACATAAATTTAGTGTCCACTGTAAATAGTGCCACTTAGCCCCCTCCCATGTAGTGCCACACAGCCCCCTACGAGATAGTGCCACACAGCCCCCCTCCCAAGTAGTGCCACCAGGGGCGTAACTAGGAAAGACTGGGCTCATAGTAAACTTTTCACTGGAGCCCCTCCTCCCCTGAGTGCCACAAAACCTTTGTAGATAGTGCCGCCCTCTAGATTCCGCCACACAGCGCCCCCTGCAGATAGCACTATACAGCCCCCTGCAGATAGCGGCATACAGCCCACTGTATATAGTACCATACAGTCCCCATGTAGATAGCACCATACAGCCCACTTCCTATATATAGCGCCTCACAGGCCCCCTGTAGATCGCACCATACAGCCGCCTCCCTGTATATAGCAACATACAGCCCCCTGTAGATAGCGCCATACAGCGCCCTCCATATATATAGCACCATACAAACTCCCCTGTAGATAGGTCCATACAGCCCTCTCCCTGTGTATAGTGCTATACAGCCGGCCTGTATATCGCACCTTACAGCCCAGTGTATTCTCGCACCATACAGCCCCCAGTATATAGCACCATACAGCCCCCTGTATATAGCACCACAAATCCCCCTGTAGAAAGCGCCTTACAGCCCCCTGTATATAGCACCATACTGTCCCTTGTATATAGTGCCATACAGCCTCCCCTGTAGATAGTGCCTTACAGCCCCCCTTTAGATAGCACCAGATGGCCCCCTGTAGCTAGCGCCATACAGCCGCACCCTCCTGTAGATGGCGCCATATAGCAACCCCCAAACAAATAAATGTCATACTCAACTAGGTCTTGTTCCTGCAACGAATAGAGTGAATCAACTCCAATGGGATCCTTGCGTAAACCGGTCTGATCCAGTGACATCATCACGCTGGCCTGCGCAGGGATTCTGAACGTGGCCTGTAGCCTAGAAAGTGGCTACCGCTGTAGCAGCCAAAGTAGGTGCTAGCGGCGCTACAGGGCATGGGGTGGTCCATGACAGACGGCGGTACAGGCCCCCTCATGACGCGGGCGACTACGTTGTTACTCCGCCTCCTACACAAGGTGACCTTCTAGAAGCAGAATGCCCGGAAAGAGCGTATGCAACGCTCTGGCCAGGGATACCACTCCTGGATGAGCCATGATGGCAGCATCAGCACCATGCGGCCGAGTGGGCCCCCCAAGGGTAGTGGGCCCTTGCACTTGCCCAGGTTTGCAGGGTGTTGATAGGGGCCCTGCTAGGGATGATCATGGAAGAACCAAGTGAGTGTTTGGAACAATGAAATCAATATTAACAAAGTAAAAGTAATCCTATATATGATGAAGAGACAAATAGAATTGAAAGAAACAATATTCATATTTTTGTATTTTTCGAATATAGATGGATTGTATGGAATACCGGGAACTGGAGGGATAATTCACAAAGAAATGAGTGAGTGTCTAATTCAATAAGATCTTACTTTTTTTTGTTTATGTATCAACTTTTGTGAAAACAATAATTGAAATTTCGATGACAGATTTTTACAAAAAAGTTATTAATGTTCTTTATTTACTTGATAGATGGATTACCTGGAATACCGTGGGTGATCAAGAAAGAACCAAGTGAGTGTCTAAAACAAAGAAATCTATATTAATAACGTAACATAATCTTATACATGAAGAATAAACCAGATAGAATTGAAAGGTACAATAATCATATTTTTGTATTTATTAATTATAGATGGATTGCATGGAATACCAGGAACTGGAGGGATAATTCAGAAAGAAATGAGTGAGTGTTTTATGTATTTCCTGTAATATAGGCGGATTACCTGGAATACTGGGAATACCAGGGGTGATCAAGGAAGAACCGAGTGAGTGTCTAAAACAAAGAAATCTATATTATGTAGAAAGAAATCCTGTATATGAAGAAAAGACCATAAAGAATTGAAAAAAAATATTCATATTTTTGTTTTTAATCCATATAGATGGATTGTATGGAATACCGGGAACTGGAGGCATGATTCAGAAAGAATTGGGTGAGTGCCAAATACAATAAGATCAATCTTTTTTATGTTTATGAATAGATTTTTGTTAAAAAAAACAATAACTAAGGTCCCATGCACATGACTGTAGAATGTGTCCGTAATTACGATCACTTCTATGTATATATACGGAAAGGTGTCCGTGATATAGAAAAGCTCCGCAAAAGAAAGGACATTTTTGCTTATTACGGACCGTCTTACCATACTTTATATGATAGCACGGCCCGCAAATGTGGGTGGCTGTCCGCGGCCGGCCATGCCCGTAATCACGGATAGTGATTATGGCCACAGTCTTGTAGGTTTGGTATATTTGCCAAAATGCTTCTTTTTGTACTTAGGTAGAGGGTGCCAACTAAAGCAAAATGCTCACCTTGTTAAATGGATGCTACATCTTGGAGATTTTTAATTTAACCTGGGATAATATTAAAATAGTTGTGAATTGGGCTGAGCTACAATTAATTTAGGTAAGACGTAGTCACAGAGAGAATACATAACAATTTAAGAGGATAGTCACCTCTCCTGACGTCTGTTTTAGTAAATACTTGTATTACCCATGAAATAACAATTCTGAAGCATCATTTCTTAGAACTCTTTTCTTAAAACTCTCCTAGAAATGAATAAACAAATTGACAACTGGGTGTTACCATTCCCCTTGTCAATGGGGTGTGTTCCCACACACTGTGATAATTATCACTGACAGTATCAGACAGTGTAGGGACACATCCTATTGACAAGGAGAGCGGTAACATTCAGTTTTCAATTATGCCAGGGCTACACAGAGACATTTTGTAGCACTACTGATTGATTTTAAGTGAGTGACAACTGCAGTCCACAATACAGCTGTAGCTCTATAATTAAAGTTAATTAGCTGCGTTACAAAAAGTTTCCATGTTTATCAGGCTTTATTCATATATTACCAGCAGGAATAACAAAGGAACATTACAACACAGAGGTATAAGTAAAGATGCTCCAGTTATTTCATGTGTAATCCAAGGATTTTCTATGACAGACATATCAGGAGAGATGACTGTTGTTTTTTTTTTAAATATAAAAACAGTGACTTACAGGTCACGTCTTCTCTGGTTGTTCTTGATCCCTATCTTCTCCATCAATTTCTTATTCTTCTTCACTTCAGACTTTTTTGCCCAGACATCTTTAGTCCCTTACTTCTGTAGGCATTACCAGGCTTTGTAGCAACACAAATAAATTCAGACGCCCGAACAGACTCCTAAATAAATGTGACCCTAAACTAATACAGACTCCAAAGCAGACCCCTAAAAAGATATGCACTCCAGACCAGACCCTCTAAATAAATACATAACCCAGACCAGATACTTAAAGTAATCAGGTCCCAGACCAGACCATTAAACTAATACAGACACCAGAATACACCCTCTAAATTAATTAGACCTTACACTAGACCCCCTCATTTAATCAGACGCCTAGATCAGTCCCCTAAACTAAACAAACCTCACTGGGTCCCCATATCAGAACCACTGTATTTATCAGGCCCAAGATAAGACAAAATACATTTATCAGGCCCCAGCTGAGACCCACTTTATTTATCACACCTCACATTAGACCCCCTAAATAAATTAGACTCCTAATCAGACCTCAGCCCAGATCAAAAAAAAAATCAGACCACAGATCAGACGCATACTTTATGCTAACCACCCCAGGCTCCAGCTCTTAACTCTAGCTTTCCGCTCTTCAGGTCCAGCTGCCGCTTGACACTTTCTACGTCCTGATGCCGTTCAGTGTTGGGACGTTGTGCACGCCGTGGCACACTACATCCTAACAAAAGATGGCTTCAAGGCCCGTAGCTACGGCTCTGGGAGCTCATGAGAAGCTTAGGACTATTATTTGGATCGACCGCTATCTATTAAAATTAAATAAATCCAATGGATAATGGCCAATTGAAATACAGCGCAGTGGTCTAGGCAGACGATTGCCTCCCTACCCTGAGTCGTGAATGAGCTCGAACATCCTAATAGGATGTTACACCAAACTTTTCTATCTGCTCTACATCTAATACAAATCTACAGCTGGGACTATAATATTGACCGGAGCGATCTGACTCCAGGTACACCTGCGAATAAGCTGAATAAAGGGGCCGTGGAGCTCCAGCAAGCCCTTTGTCTCCATTAATGTTTACCCAGACACAGCACCATATATTTGGATTGGCTTTGTCTGGTACTGCATCTCACAACAGTTTAATACCATTCATGTCAATGAGCACCTCAGCCCTTTCATTTAGCTGATCAGTATAGGTGCCGGGAGTTGGACCCCCACCGATCAGATATTAATGGCCTATTCTAAGGATAGGTAATTGAATATAACAATCGCAGAAAATCACTCTAAATTAATAAGTAAGAATATATAAATTATATAATTAGCAGATCAAAATAGGACTTTGAGGAAAAAGTTCTATAATTTACCCCTCCCCCTTACTTTTATGCCAGTCCCCACCACTGATTAATCTTAATAAATATGTATATTTTTTCAACCCTACTATGTAACTATATAATATAGGTGAGGTGTAACATTTTATATATTTATCCACAGGCTCTAAAGACGTTACATCCTCAGGAAGAAAGTTCATCACAGCATTTTTGCAGAATGGCATCTCTGCTGAACCCCCACAAAGAGATATTCTGGTCACTGCGATTTCAGCTCCGGCCAAAGTTTTGGTCCTTATAAGCAAGTCTGACTATAAGAAGGAGGTGACGGTTGAGAAAGGACAGACTGTAGTAATTCCAATAATCAACAGCGCAGTGATGAAAGGGACTATGAAGTGTACACACCCTGTGAAGATTGAAGCCGATGCAGACATCACCGTAATGTCCCGAAATTACCAAAACAGTAGTGGGGACACGGCCTTAATCTACCCAGTACATCAGTTAGGGGTAGAATATTATATTGTCACCCCTCCAAATGGAACTGAAAATCAATATAAAGAGTTTTTTGTACTTTCCTATGAAAGCCAAACAACTATTTCTATTTACCTAAAGGGATCTGTCACTTTGAATGGGACAAATTATTCAAAAGGGGACAAGATCACCCTGAACCTGATGCCATTTGAGACTTTTGAAATTCAGAGTAAGGAGGACCTCTCGGGTACCAGGGTGGTTTCCGACAATAAAATTGCTGTCATGGCCGGACTCACATGTGCTCAGAACAGCATTGGCTGTGGCCATGTCTATGAACAACTTAAACCCACTGAGAGCTGGGGAACCTCATTCCTTGTCCCAGGCATGTCATTCCAACCTAAATATGACAACGTGCTTGTCATGGCTTCCAAAAATACTTCCATTTGTTACCAGTCTGGAACAAACAATGTGACTAAGAACGTGACTGCCGGAGATCTCATTCAGATTAGCCTAAGTCTATCTTCACCCCTATCCATCCAGAGTACACATGGCATCCAAGTCTTGCTTCATGGCCTTGGTGGGACATATGGAGGAAAACCATTTGGCTCATTCCTTACTCTCATTCAAGACACTGATTCATTTGGCCTTGGCTATAGTTTAATTGGAGAAGATAAATTTGACACAAATTTGGGCATTATCATAGCAAAGACCTCAAGTGCTTTGGGAGTTAAAATTGATGACAAATCTCCAAAAGGTATTGTGTGGAAGAAATTTCCAGGATCTGAATATTCCTGGGCAGAATATAACTATGGCCGTGGCTTTAGCTCTCATGTTATTCAGCACCCGACAGTTCCCTTTGGACTCTTAAGTATTGGCTATGCCATGAACATGGCCTATGGATCTTTGGCTCCCTGTTTTAAAGGTAAATTCTATATTAACCTGTTATATTCTTAGTGAACTTTTAGGCAAAACTGAACTAAAAGCGTATCTTACCTTTCAGTTGACTTTTCACAATAAGCTATGTGTGTTTATTAGAAATGACACTATTTCTGACCATTATATGCATTATACTCTCACAGTTTTTAGCAGTTTTCCTCTCTTGAGGCTCTCTCTCATTTCAGTGTGCGGAGCCTGTGTCTCATATACTGCACATACAGAGAAGAGGAAAATCCTGATGTCCTGTGTATATCATATATATATATATATATATATATATATATATATATATATACAGCAACATGGAGGAAGTTATTCAGCAACAATAAGCAGTGTAGCCTTGAATCTAGCACTGGGGTGAGATAAAACACTTACTATAAGCTGCAGCAGCATGGAGAACATCATGCAGCAGTGATGAGCCGTGATGCTGTGATTTCAGCACTAGGTTGAGATTCACTTAGGAGAAGCAGCAGCAGCACGGAGGACATTATACAGCAGTGTTGAGTATTGTAGCTGTGAATTCAGCACTGAGGTAAGATATAACACTTACTAGAAGCTGCAGCATGGAGGACATTATACAGCAGTACTGAACAGTATATCTGTAAATCCAGCACTGGGGTAAGGTGTAACACTTACAGGAAGCAGCAGCAGCATGGAGGAAATTAAACAGCTGTACTGAGCAGTGTAGCTATTAATTTAGCACTGGGGTAAGACAGAACACTTACTAAAAGTGTCAGCAACATAGAGGAAATTATATAACAGTAATGATCAGTTGAGCTGTGAATCCAGGAATCGGGTGAGATAGAACACTTACTAGAAGCAGCAGCATGGAGGAGATTATACAGCGATACAGAGCAGTGTAACTGAGAATCCAGCACTGGGGTGAGATATAACACTTACTAGAAGGAGTTGCAGCATGGAGTACAATTTACAGCAGTACTGAGCCGCATAGCTGTGAATTCAGCACTGGGGTAATATATAACACTTACTAGTAGCAGCAACAACAGCAGTAGCAGCATGGATGATATTATACAGCAGTACTGAGCAGTGATGCTGTGAATTAAGTACTGGGTTGAGATGTAACACTTACCAGGAAGTTGCAGCAATATGGAGAAGATTATGCGCAGTAATGAGCAGTTTTGCTGTGAATCCAGCACTGGAATATTGTATAACGCCTACTAGAAGCAGCAGCATGGAAGACATTATACAGCAGTAATGAGCAGTGTAGCTGAGCTTCCAGCATCGGGGTAAGATAAAACACTTACTAGAAAGCTGCAGCAGTGTAGCTGTGAATCCAGCATGGGGCGAGATATAACACTTACTAGAAACGTGGAGGAGATTATAAAGCAGTAATAGTAATGAGCAGTGCAGCTGTGAATCCAGCACTAGGCTTGAGAATGGAACCATTGAGCTGGGCTTAAACGTTGCAGAGGTGAATAAAGTCCACTTGCTTTTTCACTAAAACTGAACGGAGTGCTGCCATCTTTTGTTCATTCTATATCCCATTTTGGATACTGGATCGGTGTTCAAGGGCTTGCACCCATCTTCATTACACAGTGCTGCTTTTGCCTTATTTTTGGCAGCACTGGGGTGAGATGGGCAATAATGAGCAGCATAGCTGTGAATCCAGCACTGGGGTGAAATAGAACAATTACTAGAAGCTGCAGTAGAGTCTGTATCTCTCTCTGCCTCTCGCATTGTTGGATTGTACTATTGATTTATGCAGTTTGTTGGAAAGTTGGTGACCATGGATATCATTTTATAAATCAGTCACCTAATCAGGTCAGATTATTAGTACAAACAAACAAAAAATCAAGAACAAAAAAAAAGAAACTACTGTAAATGTGACTAAACTTTAACATAAAAAATGCTGAGAAGGGTGGCAAAAAATTTCAGAAAAAACATATGAAAAAAATTGTAAATGTTTTTAACATGGAAAATTATACAGTATTTCATTTGCTAAACAGGAGGATCGCCTGTGAGAACGCATGAGAGAAAATGGATGCTTCAAATTACTTTAAGTGAGTAGTCACAGGCTAAAATATCGTCATGTCCCACGTGTAATTCTATAAATAATGATCAATTGTATGACATGATATTTTAATCCTCAATAGAGCAACGGCCAATAGACGTTGGACATTCAAAGGGAATAATACATAATGCATTAAGTAAGTACATGAGCGCCAAAGGAAAGTATCATTCATTGTTCATTCTAAATTTTTTAGAAATAATCATCCTTCTGTCATAAGCTCCATATTGCGGTATAGCTATAGGGGTGCGGTGGTAGTGGTCACACCCGGTACCTGGTTGACCAAAAGTCCCCACTGCCATATGAGAGAAAATAGTATTATAAATGGCACATGGTAGGTGAGAGTCCTTGTTATTAATCCCTGTTGTAAATTAATTTCATAATATTTCTGTATTGGGTAGCTCTGTTTTTCTGAATTGATAAATGATCTAATGTTGTATGCCAGCAGGCACCACTAGGGGGAGCTAAGTGTGTGGATTAATACAGATGGTATTGAACGTAATGAGTACTGTTTAAATCTGTTTACAGTGAGCTCCTCTAGTGGCGGCTGCAGGTATTTACCTAATCACTTCAGTAGCAAGCAGAGGAGGCAGTTCAGTGCTGGGCCCCCTTCCACTGTGGGCCCCATAACAGTCCTGTGCCCAGCCTCTATGCTATATAAGCCACTGATCTGTACTGACAACACAAAGTTCTATCAATATAAATCTATTTACATTTTACTTTCTACTCATAAAAATATGAAATTACTGAAAAAATAATATTATTTATTTTAGATGCCGGGGGTGAACTTCTAAACAAGAAAGGTAAAATTCTAATGTGTATTGACATATCCAAGAGGAAATGTAAATTTAAAAGAATAGGAAAAAAATAAATAGAAATTATTATTAAACAGTTTAATACTTTAAAGGGGTTCTCCGCTTTGGACAATTCCTACTTGTTAGAAGGGTCCCTTGACAATAAGCTAATTACAATGTTCCCTACTGCTGTGACCCCCAGCGATCAGCTGTAATCTGTGTGGAAACCTGGCAGTATGTGTTCAACTACCCAGCAGCACCACCACAGGCGAAATGAAGCATTACACAGTATGCATTCATATCAATGTGATGTCTGCCTAATACAGGACAGGACTCCACTCTGCCCAAAAGATGACAATCCTGAACAGAGTACAGAACATGGGGGCAAGGCAGGGTATGGGGGCAAGAGTGTGAATGTAAGGTATTAGGGGAGACACTATGACTGTCCCTTCTTTTTCCCCTAAATGCCATACTGTTCAGAGCATCCCTTGCCCCGAAAGGGGTGATCATGTCAGGATCCCCACCCTAGTAATATCTAGTAATTTCCTATCCAAACGCATTTATCACAACAAGCTAAATTATGTTTTTAGGAAAATATTTATTAAAAGTTTTGTTTTAAATGCCCCACGGTTCAGTGATAAGATTTTTCTAAACTAGACAACCCTTTTAGCATAACTAGTCCAATTACATCCCAAATATTCATAGTTTTTATCATCACAGTAATGCTAAAAATTCTACAAGTCTGTAGATTGTGCCCAATTCTGTGTTCATTTGTATTTTTGTATTTTTGTAAGATTTCCAATAATAAATGACAAGAAATTAAATGATTTTTAAAAATATTCAAAAATTATAGTTTCAATTTTTACTATTTATGTTTCAATTAATAAAAAAATAAATATATCTATGGTCATAAATGTAGGAAGTAAGTACCATGTGTTAGGTAGTGGGTACCATGTGTTCGATAGTAGATATCATGTATTAGATAGATAGTAGGTACCATGTGTTAGATAGTAGATACCATGTGTTAGATAGTAGGTACTATGTGTTAGATAGTAGATATCATGTATTAGATAGATAGTAGGTACCATGCGTTAGATAGTAGTTATCATGTGTTAGATAGTAGATACCATGTGTTAGATAGTAGGTACTATGTGTTAGATAGTAGGTACCATGTGTTAGATAGTAGATATCATGTATTAGATAGATAGTAGGTACCATGCGTTAGATAGTAGTTATCATGTGTTAGATAGTAGATACCATGTATTAGATAGATAGTAGGTACCATGCGTTAGATAGTGGATACCATGTGTTAGATAGTAGTTATCATGTGTTAGATAGTAGATACCATGTATTAGATAGATAGTGGGTACCATGTGTTATATAGTAGATACCATGTGTCAGATAGTAAGTGCCATGTATTAGATAGATAGTAGGTACCATGCGTTAGATAGTGGATATCATGTGTTAGATAGTAGATATCATGTGTTAGATAGTAGATATCATGTGTTAGATATTAGGTACCTTGTGTTAGATAGTAGATATCATGTGTTAGATAGTAGGTACCATGTGTCAAATAGTAGGTGCCATGTATTAGATAGATAGTAGGCACCATGTGTTAGATAGTAGGTACCAAATATTAAATAGTATGTAGATTCCATGTGTTAGATAATAGGTACCATGTGTTAGATAATAGGTACCATGTGTTAGATAGTAGGTACCATGTGTTAGATAGTAGGTACCTTGTGTTAGATAGTAGATACCATGTATTTGATAGTAGGTACCATGTGTCAAATAGTAGGTGCCATGTATTAGATAGATAGTAGGCACCATGTGTTAGATAGATAGTAGGTACCAAATATTAAATAGTATGTAGATTCCATGTGTTAGATAATAGGTACCATGTTTTAGATAGTAGGTACTATGTGTTAGATAGTAGGTACCTTGTGTTAGATAGTAGGTACCATGTGTTAGATAGTAGATACCATGTGTTAGAAAGTAGGTACCATGTGTTAGATCAGGGGTCTCAAACATGCGGCCCACGAGCCGCATGCGGCCCCTGAGGCTGTCAACTACGGGCCACAGGCACCAAAGCTCCTGAGACATGCTCGGTAGAGATGAGCGAACCGGGACAACCGAACCCGGTTTCGGTCCGAACTTCCGGTAAAGTTCGGTTCGCAGCGAATCCGAACTTCACCGGGTTCGGCCGAACCCGTTTTGACCGAACCCGGTCAAAAACATTATACAAATCGGCAGCCACTTATCTCTATCAATCACTGATAGAGAAAAGAGGCTGCTGATTAAAAATAAAATAAAAAGCATTTCATACGTACCCGGTCGTTGTCTTGTTAACGAGTCCCTCTTCTTCCTCCAGTCCGACCTTTTCTGACGCGGCAGCCTGTGATTGGCTGCAGAGGCCTCTGCAGCCTGTGATTGGCTGCAGAGGCCGCGGCAGCCTGTGATTGGCTGCAGCGCTCACAAGGCTGCATCGTCATCAAGGAATGTCGGGCCGGATGTCGAGAGGGACGCGTCACCAAGGCAACGGCCAGGAGACCGGACTGGAGGAAGCAGAAAGTTCTCGGTAAGTATGAACGTCTTTTTTTTTACAGGTACTGTGATCGGTAGTCACTGTCCAGGGTACTGAAACAGTTACTGCCGATCAGTTAACTCTTTCAGCACCCTGAACAGTGACTATTTAGTGTATGTGCACACACACTAATTACGTCCGTAAATGACGGACGTATTTCGGCCGCAAGTACCGGACCGAACACAGTGCAGGGAGCCGGGCTCCTAGCATCATACTTATGTACGATGCTAGGAGTCCCTGCCTCTCTGCAGGACAACTGTCCCGTACTGTAATCATGTTTTCAGTACGGGACAGTAGTTCCACGGAGAGGCAGGGACTCCTAGCATCGTACATAAATATGATGCTAGGAGCCCGGCTCCCTGCAGGGTGTTCGGTCCGGTACTTGCGGCCGAAATACGTCCGTCAATTACGGACGTAATTAGTGTGTGTGCACATACCCTTACTGACGTCACCTAGCAACGCTGCCGTAATGATGGGTGCACACATGTAGCCACCCGTCATTACGGGGCCTCATGCACACGAGTCGACCATAAAAACACCCGTTATCACGGGTCGTAATTACGACCCGAAATAGCGGGCCCATAGACTTCTGTTAGCCACGGGTACCTTCCTGTTTTCTCACGGGAAGGTGCCCGTGCCGTTAAAAAGATAGAACATGTTCTATTTTTTTATTTTACGGGCCGTGCTCGTAATTACGACTCGTAACTACGAGCACGGCCGGCCGGCCACGGGCAGCCGGCCGCTTTTGCGAACCGTGCTGTCATTATAATTATAGCAGCACGGCCCGTAAAATAGAACATGTTCTATTTTTTTAACGGCACGGGCACCTTCCCGTGAGAATACGGAAAGGTACCCGTGGGTAACAGAAGTCTATGAGCCCGTTATTGCGGGTCGTAATTACGACCCGCAATAACGGGTGTTTTTACGGTCGTGTGCATGATGGGAGCACGGCTCGGAAAAACGAACGGCTGCCCGTGCTCATCTCCTGAAATACTCTGTGCTGCCTTAAACTCTGTGGACAGGTCAGGATCCTGTTTCTTTTAAATGCTGCTAGGGAACCCGCTCGATCCACTATATAAGGCTACGCTACAGTGCAGCATTTAAAAGAAACAGGATCCTGACCTGTCCACAGAGTTTAAGGCAGCACAGAGTATTTCAGGAGATGAGCGTGCAGATTCAGTGCTGTTGTGAACTCTGCTCTTACCATTACGTAGCTCTCAGTCTGTTATCTCTCCTCCACTCCTGTCCTCAAGAACACCTTCACATGATTGGCAAGTCACCACGTAATGGTAAGAGCAGAGTTCACAGCAGCACAGAGTATTTCAGGAGATGAGCGTGCGGATCTTGTGCGTGGTGGTGACTTGCCAATCATGTGAACGTGTTATAGAGGACAGGAGTGGAGGAGATGTAACAGACTGAGCTACGTAATGGTAAGAACAGAGTTCACAGCAGCACAGAGTATTTCAGGAGAGGAGCGTGCAGATTCAGTGCTGCTGTGAACTCTGCTCTTACCATTACGTAGCTCAGTCTGTTACCTCTCCTCCACTCCTGTCCTCAATAACACCTTCACATGATTGGCAAGTCACCACCCCGCACAAGATCCGCACGCTCATCTCCTGAAATACTCTGTGCTGCTGTGAACTCTGCTCTTACCATTACGTGGTGACTTGCCAATCATGTGAAGGTGTTCTGGAGGACAGGAGTGGAGGAGAGGTAACAGACTGAGAGCTACGTAATGGTAAGAGCAGAGTTCGCAGCAGCACTGAATCTGCACGCTCATCTCCTGAAATACTCTGTGCTGCCTTAAACTCTATGGACAGGTCAGGATCCTGTTTCTTTTAAATGCTGCACTGTAGCGCAGCCTTATATAGTGGATCGAGCGGGTTCCCCAGCAGCATTTAAAAGAAACCGTGTTTGTGTATGTGTGTTTGTGTATATATGTGTGTTTGGGTATGTGACTTTGTCTGTTTTTGTTTTTATATGTGTGTGTGTATATATGGGTGTGTTTGTGTATATGTGTTTTGTGTATATGTTTGTGTATATATGGGTGTATTTGTGTATATGTTTGTGTGTAGATGTTTGTGTGTGTTTTTGTATATGTGTATATGTGTGTATATGGGTGTGTGTTTGTGTGTATATATGGGTGTGTTTGTGTATATGTGTTTGTGTATATGTGTGTTTGGGTATGTGTGTTTTTGTTTGTATATGTGTTTGTGTATATGTGTTCGTGTATGTGTGTATAACTGTGTGTGTGTGTGTGTGTGTGTTTGGATATGTGTGAGTTCGTGTATATGTGTTTGTCTGTTTATGTGTGTGTGTATATCTTGTTGTGTTTGTGTATATATGTGTGTCTGTGTATGGTTGTTTGTGTGTGTGTGCGTGTATATATGTGTGTGTAGGAGAGTAGAAGTATTGGTATTGTTCACATTGATAACTGTTTTTTTATGTTGTTGCAGATTTTGATGTACCGATTGGACTACATCTACGATTCGTTGGACTACTGCGTAGATCTGCGTTTTTTCAAATTTTAATAAAATGGTTAACGAGGGTTTTGTTGGGGATTTCTTATTTCAATAAAAAAGAATTGTCTTTGTGTTTTTTTTTCAAACTTTATTAGTGCCTAGATAATGGCAGTTGGCTGATTGACAGCGTCCATTATTAAGGCGGTACTTAGTGTTAGCCGGTGCAGAGGCTAGCACTAACCACCCATTATTACCCCGGTACCCACCACCACCAGGGGTGCCGGGAAGAGCTTGGTACGATCCAGTACCCGACCATCTGTTGTGATGGTCGGGTACTGGGGCAGCCGTCGGCTGGTATTATGAGGCTGGGAAGGGCCAAAATCAGTGGACCTTCCCACCCTTGTAATGCTAGGCTGCTGCTGCTGTGTTGTATCGGGCTGGTTATAAAAATGGGGGGGACCCCCACGTCGTTTTTTTTTTGGAATTTAACAAATTTAGCAATAGACGGGTCCCCCACATTTTTAATAACCAGCCATATACAAGGCCGCAGCAGTCTGGCATTACATGGGTGGGAAGGGCCACTGGTTTTGTCCATTCCCAGGCTAATAACACTGTGTTGTATGTGGCTGGTTATGATAAATTGGGTGGAACCCCATGTCTTTTTAAAAAAAAAAAATGTAAATAAATAAATAATTTAAAAAAATGACGTGGGGTCCCCCCCACTTTTATAACCAGCCAGATACAACACAGCAGCAGCAGCCTAGCATTACAAGGGTGGGAAGGTCCACTGTTTTTGGCCCTTCCCAGCCTCATAATACCAGCCTGCGGCCGCCCCAGAGCCCGACCATCACAACAGATGGTCGGGTACTGGATCGTACCTGCCTCTTCCCGGCACCCCTGGTGGTGGTGGGTACCGGGGTAATAATGGTGGTTAGTGTTAGCCTCTGCACCGGCTAACACTAAGCCTCGCCTTAGTAATGGATGTTGTCACTCAGACAGCGGCCATTACTAAAGTGGTAATAATAAAATTTGAAAAGAAAAAGACAAAGATATAGATAAAATATTTTATTGAAATAAAGCACCCCCAACACAACCCTCATTAACCATTTTATTGTAGAAAAAAAACCGTCATCGAAGTAGTCCTCGAAACCGACGTAGTCCAAACACCAAACCTGTAAAAAAATAAAATAATGAAATAAAACATGTCGTAGGCTTAGATTCAGTTTAATGTGTGATACTGACTGTTATACCATGTATAGAAGCCTGCCGTGAAGTTGACTTAGATACAGGGCGCCAGCAGACAGTATCATACATGGCCATACATACATACATATATACAAATATACATACATATATACAAACATACATACATACATATATACAAGCATGCACATATATACATGCAAATATACATACATGCAAACATACACACATATATACATGCAAACTATCATACATACATGCATACACACACACACATGAAAACATACATACAAACAAACATGCAAAGATACATAATACATATATACAAGCATGCACAAATATACATGCAAACATAAATACATGCACATATATATATATAAACATACATGCAAACATACATGCAAAAATAAAAACATGCAAACATACATACATGCACATATATACATACATACATGACAACATACATACAAACATACATGACAACATACATACATGCAAACATACATACATGCAAACATACATACACACATGCAAACATATATACATGCAAATATACATACAAACATGCACATGTATACATACATGCCAACATACATGCAAACATACATGCACATATATACATACATACATGACAACATACATACATGCAAATATACATACATACATACACACATGCACATACATGCCAACATACATGCACATATATACATACATACATACATACATGACAACATACATACATATATATATATACACACATGCAAATATACATACAAACATGCATACATACATGCAAACATACATTCATGCAAACATACATGCAAACATACATACATACAAATATACATACACACATGCACATATATACATACATGACAACATACATACATACATACATACATGACAACATACATGCAAAAATACATACATGCAAACATACATACATACATGCAAATATACATACAAACATGCACATGTATACATACATGCCAACATACATGCAAACATACATGCACAGATATACATACATACATACATGCCAACATACATACATGCCAAAAAATAATAATAATACGTTCATACTTACTTTCCTCCTGTCCGGCCTCCAGCGATGACGTTTCATTCATGTCGCCGCTGCAGCCTGTGATTGGCTGCAGAGGCGGTCACGTGGGATGAAGCGTCATCCTGACGTACGTGACCGCCACTACAGCCTGTGATTGGCTGCAGCGGCGAAAGGGATGAAACGTCATCGCTGGAGGCCGGACAGGAGGAAAGTAAGTACGAACGTATAATTTTTATTTTTTTATTACATTTAAATGGTATTTTCCGCGCGCCGAGCATGTACTGTGAAGGTTGCTGAAAGAGTTAGTGCAGCCCATTAACTCTATCAGCACCCTGGACAGTAGCATGCTCGGCGCACGTAAGTGACAGGTTCGGTCAGAACTAGTTCGGTCCGAACCGAACTTTTTTGTGAAATTCGGCGAACTAGCCGAACCGAACTTTTGATAAGTTCGCTCATCTCTAATGCTCGGAACAGCAGAGAGCATGCCGAAGGAGTTGTGCCACACACACACACACACACACACACACACACACACACACCTGCCTGTAGATAGTGCCACCCCCTGTAGATAGCGATCCACACACCCCACCCTGTCGACAGTGCCACACACACCTACCTGTAGAAAGTGCTACCCCCCTCCCTGTAGATTGCTCCATTGGGGCTCCCTCGTGGAGTGGAATCCTCAGCCAGAGCATTGCCGACTTCTACCATAGAGTGATTTTTTTTTACTATTTTCACAGGTGAATTACTACATGGAATTGATGACAAAACTGGACAGCTCAAAAATTCCTTACGTGAGTAGCTACAATACCGAATTCTATATGCCCGACTAATACATTAAATTCAAGAAAATTGTGTTTAGGCCGGGTTTAGATTAAAATTTGTAAACAATTTAGGAAATTTTTAAGGCAATTAAAGTAGTAAATGGTTGGCAGGAATGAGCAACGCGTTGACTTTTCCTTTGCTCTGGATTTTCTTAATGAGGTTTATGCCCATTCATACTTGATCTCTATCTCTATCTCTAAGTTTGGTTGAGTTGAACCGTTGGGGGTCTATGTGTTATAACATTTATAAAAGTTCGGATTCGGATAAGGTTCAGATTATATCTCCATTTGGGGGCATTTTTTTTGAGAAACAAAGCAAAAATTTGCATTAGGGTGATAGTTATTACCATCATTTTCCAATAGTCAAATATATAAAAGTAAAATTTAATTCTAAAATATAGTGTTTTAATTGATTAAATTATGAAAACATAATTCAAATCCAAATAATTATTCAAAATGTTGTACAAAATAAAATTACATAAATTCAATTGCATGACGCAAAATTTCATAAACTGCTAAATTGACTTTTATTCATATGGAAGGCGTGCCAGTAAGTTCTGGGAAAGGAATTCGTTACGTAAGCAGTGATGGTATTAAATATTCTTTTGATTTTTTTAATTAAAATAATTCTGTTTGTGCCGGGTACAAAACTACTGGTGGAAATATTTATTATATCATTAGCCTTGTAAATGACCTGTTATTTTTTTTATTTTTTTTTATGCACTTACCATATGTTTTAATACAAATTATTTTTAAAGGGAATGTGTTGTTAGCAAAAAATGTATTTTTTT
The DNA here is from genome assembly GCF_050947455.1 of Rhinoderma darwinii. Taxonomy (NCBI): domain Eukaryota; kingdom Metazoa; phylum Chordata; class Amphibia; order Anura; family Rhinodermatidae; genus Rhinoderma; species Rhinoderma darwinii. Next base: position 102,869,775 of record NC_134696.1, on the reverse strand, counting down.
TTTAGTTAAACAGTTAGTGTGTAGGTGATTAAACATTGTTCTAATTTTTTTTATTTTTTCACGAGTCAGGAAATATTATAAATTAGATTCTAATTTATAATATTTCCCAGTGCTGGTCACTAGATGGAGCAATTCCCAAAATTGCAGCATTGCATGTGGTAAAGCAACCACATTGCTTTATGCTGCAAAATTGGGAAAACCTCACTCGCTCTAGTGAGCTCTCAGAATCCCGCACTCCTTTATCCTGGCTAGTGCCGGGAGAAACGAGGGGATTGAACGGTCAAACCTCCTACACTGTGTGTCGCCATTTTTTGAGCTAACACACAGTGTAGTAGGTTAACATACACTAGTAAACACACACTAAAACACGAACATACACAGAAATCACTTACCTGCTCCAGTCGCCGCCGCTCCCTCCGGTCCGTCCGCTCCGTCTGCTGCCGCTGCTCCATGTGCACAAGTCCGGAAGCCGCGACCGGAAGTAGTAATCTTACTGTCCGGCCGCGACTTCCGGTCCACAGGAAAATGGCGCCGGACGGCGCACAGTTCAACTTGGACTGTGTGGGAGCGGCGCATGCGCAGTTCCGACACAGACGGCGTACACCATAGTGGATGGAACGGGCCCCGTTCGCATTCACTATGGGACTGGGGCTGCCGTACTTCATGTCTGTATGTGTTGTTAATCGACACATACAGAAATGGAGTAAAAAATGGCAGCCCCCATAGGGAAGAAAAAAAAAGTTAAAATAAAAAAAACAAAAACACAAACACACAAATAAATCTAAACGTTTTTAATAAAAGACTAAAATCAAACTGATGTTAACATTTTTTTTTTCGTGACACTGTTCCTTTAAATCATTAAAATATTTTAAAAAAAATACTAAATTGGAGATTTTCCTTCTCCAATTTACCTTGGCCTATAAATGTATGTGGTCCCCTGACAATCACACCTACAGTATATGAGCTTGTTGGGCACCCCATTTCAACACCATGAGCTCCTTTTGCAGTATAACACCCTCCACTCTTCCGGGAAGACTTTCCGCAAGACTTTGTTTTGTCTGTTGGAATTTCTGCCCATTTGTAAGGCCAGGCACTGATGTTGGGGGAAAAGGTCTGGCTCAAAATTGCCATACCAATTAATTCCAGAGGTATTGGATGAGGTTGCTAGGATTCTGTGCAGCAACTCGAGTTCCTCCACACCAAACTCCTCACCCCATGTCTTTATGGAGCTCTCTGTTTGCACAGGGGCGCAGTCATACTAGAACAGGAACAGGTCAAATCCCAAACTGGTTACACAAAGCTGTAAGCGACAATTGTGTCAAATGTCTTTATATGCTGGAGTATTACCAGTGGCATAACTACCGTTATGATATACACTAGAGACACAAAGGAGCATACTAGCCAGTATTAAAAGAAAATAATTTTATTAAACATATAGAAACATATATGAAAGATAAAAAGGTACAGAGCTGGACATGAAGACTCTGAATAGTTACACTAAAACACAACTAGCAGGAATATCTCTATATAGCAGAATGAAGGGCAGCGTACAATACACAAACTAAAGTGAGTGGACCAGTATAGTCATGACGCAGGTCATATACAACAGCACTGTACGACAATAGTGTCTTGGGTAAATTTATAAAGATACAGTATCATAAATAACAGGTGATGTATGACCTACAGTCACGCAAAAGTCTAGGAAGAGTTACAGACCATCAGTCATGTAAGATGAAAGATAGGAAGTTCGCAGACTGCAGCCTAAATAAGCCGAACGTCCACCCACTGATACAACAACTTACCCATACTGAACGATAAATGCAGAGAGTCGAGCTAGTGTGAGCAGAAAAACCCCAACGCGCGTTTCGCGATGTGCTTCCTCAAGGGGTGTGAAGTGTCTAAAGAGATACGGAGTATAAGTAGCGCAAGCCCCAGGTGAATCGAGTCAAACTCAGTCCAAGAAGATTCCGGCGCACGTCATCTGCCGAGACCGGAAGTGAGGCATGCCCCACATCCAGCCCCCAGCGCTCGAGCGCACACCAGAGATCCCCGACGCGTACAGGGATCCCAGGTATGCGCAGTGCGCTATAGGGGGCAAGGAAGAGGGCCGGCCACACAACAGCGTCGCGCAGAGGCCGCGCGCACCTGATTGGACGGTGAGCACGGGAGGAGAAGAAAGATATATATTGATATCCTACTGCCTATAATAAGCCATGTCAGAGTCTCCTTAGTTAAACCGAAGATACAGTAGGTTAAGGGAGAGAAGACAAATGTCTAGTAAGCGGTATTACAAGTACAGTGTCAGAAATTCAATGAAAAAAGACATATATATTAACGTCAGACCCAAAGATAAAAGTAAAAATATATAAAAGTGAAGGTGAGTAATAAGACCCACACATATGAAAAATATGAGGGGAAATAGTAATGTAGCCATAAGCAGTGATTTAAATAAAAAAAAAATAATAAGTAAAAAATAATAAAAATAATAAAAATGAAATAATAAAAGTGAAATACATTACACCATAAAGTGACATAACAAACACATAGAATCAATACTGAATAACATAAATTTACAAGTGTAGGATAAATAACAAAGAATCAGAGACAATATATATATCAAATTGCAAATAACATGCACTATGTAAACAAAAGTGATATTTAGATAGCAGACATATAGTTGAGGGGATTGTTATATCCTCCATAAAGGATAGGGCTACGAATAGCCAGGAAATCTTCTCCCTCCGTTTTCCAAATGCATGCAGATCAGGAAGGACGAGTTCTCATCACAGGGAGCTGTCAGAACTATGGAATAGCAAGTACCTATATGATTAAGAAAAAGCAGACACACACAATTAAAATCCAAAATTAAAAACCAGTGGAAATAAGGGATTCTAAAGAAAAGAGGTGAAATTAAGTTGTTCGTTAAGACCAACAGGAGCCATGGATCCCAATTTTACAATCCACATGCACTCCTTTTGGGCTAGAACCTTCCTCAGATTGCCCCCTCTGATGCCACAATGCACATGTTCAATGCCACGAATCATCAAAGAGACAGGATTGCAATTATGGAATTGTTTAAAGTGTCTCGGCAGCGTTTTCAGCTGTCCAAGATCACTTATTGTTTTCGCACCGGAGATATCACGAACGTGTTCCCTTGTGCGAATCCTCAGCTGCCTGGAAGTCAGGCCAACGTAGATCTTAGGGCATGCACATAGTGCATAATACACTACATAAGTGGAGCTACAGGAGATGTATTCCCTGATTTTAAAAGTTCTTAATCCATCAGCTGTTGAAAAGTCTTTGGCTCTACTAATGTTAGGGCACGCCATGCATCCACCACATGGATAACATCCAATAATGGGTTCCCGTGGGCCAAAGGGGTTAGTATGTTTAGGTACGTAATGACTCCTGGTAAGAAGATCCTTAAGGTTTTTGCTCCTTTTGGCCGTCATCGTGGGTTTTAGGGGAAGACATTTAGCGAGGCACGGTTCTGATCTCAAAATAGACCAGTGATGTTCAAGGATTGATCTTATTTTGTCCCATTGACTATTATAGGTAGTAATGAAACGTACACTGTTGTCTACTGGTCGAAATGTCTTAGTTCTTAAAAGGTCACATCGCGGTGTTCTCCTAGCCCTGCTGTACCCCGATTTAATGAGACGTCTACTGTACCCTCTATCAGCGAATCTAGATTTTAATTCGTCTGATTGGCGCTCGAAGAGTCTATCTGTGGAGCAGATCCGCTTCATCCTGAGAAACTGCCCAACCGGGATGGCTTTAACTGTTGGACGAGTATGAAAAGATGATGCATGCAAGAGAGAGTTGACTGATGTGGATTTACGGTAAACATCCGTCTGAAGAAATCCATCACAGTCAGCAAAAATCTGAACATCCAAAAAGTCTATTTGTTGTTTATGAGCTTTATATGTCAGTTTGATGTTATACGGGTTCAGATTAAGCTGCTGCATGAACCCAGTCAACTCACTCTCCGACCCTTGCCAGATGAACAATACATCATCAATGTATCGTAACCAACACTGCACATGTTCGGCGGCCTGGGCGCCACCCCCAAGGAAAACCTGCCTCTCCCAAAGACCGAGAAACAGGTTTGCATAGGATGGCGCGCAGGCCGCGCCCATGGCAGTGCCGGTGGTCTGTAGATAATAGTGATCCTTGAAAACGAAAAAATTGTGGGTCAAAATATATTGCAGCAATTCTAAAATAAGATCACACATTTCTACATCCCGGTTGCTAGTCCCCAGGAAGAAGCGGACCGCCTCCATCCCATCACAATGCCGTATACAGGTATAGAGGGACTCAACGTCTGCCGTGACTAAAAGCATATCCGGTTCGATTTGGATACCATCTAATCTCCCCAGGACTTCCGTCGTGTCTCTAACGTATGAGGGCAGGTCAATGACAAGTGGCTTAAGATAGAAGTCAATGAATTTGCAGATGGGGTCACAGAGGCCTCCCATACCCGACACGATCGGGCGTCCTGGGGGATCCACAAGATTCTTGTGTACCTTAGGTAACAAATAGAGCGTTGGTATCTTGGGATCATCTGTTAGGAGTCCCTCATAGATTTTTTTAGGAATAAGTCCCTTGTCCAGCGCTCTATCAAGAATCTTGACCAAATCCGATGAAAAAGGGGACAATTGTGTCAAATGTCTTTATATGCTGGAGTATTACCAGTGGCATAACTACCGTTGTAGCAGAGGCCCGCGGCATGAGGGGGCCCGTGCTGCCCGCCAACACGCACCCCCATGCTTGATCATGCCGGTAGCAGCCGCTATGGCTTCTACAGCGGTAGCGACGACACTATGGGGTGTACCTGGCCTCTAATATTTAGGGGCCGGGCAGCATGGGCCCCCTCATGCCCGATGGCATCCCTAGCACCGGAGAAAGCACCGGTGGGGTCCCGAGGCTAAAGACAGCCACATTCACTTGTATGTGTTCCTCAGGACGCAGATACAATTGATTACTATAAGTTGCAGGCCACGGTAGGCCTGCAGCCTATAAGGCGCTGGAAAGACTCCATGCGCAAGCCGGCGTGATGATGTCACTGCATCACGCTGGCCTGCGCAAGTGTCCCGCCCAGAGGATGGGAAGCGCGGCAACGGGGCAAAATAAGTAGAATATATATATTTTTTGTGGGGGGGCTGTGTGGCAATATACAGGGGTGGAGCAGGGTGGCACTATATACAAGGGGTGGGCGAGGGTGGCATTGTATACAAGGGGGGAGCAGGGTGGTATTATATACAATGGAGAGCAGGGCGGCATTATATAGAAGGGGGAGCAGGGTGGCACTATATACAAGAGGGTGAGAAGGGTGGCACTATATGCAAGGGGAGAGCAGGGTGGCACTATATACAAGGGGGGCTCTGTGGCACTATATACAAAGAGGGCTGTATAGCACTATATGTAAGGGGGGCTGTGTGGCTCTACTAAGGGTAGGCTGTGTGTCACTAGGTGGGCTGTGTATGGTACTATTTACAAGGTGGAAGGGCTGTGTGGTGCTATCTACAGGGGTCTGTATGTGACAGAATCTACAGGGGTCTGTGTGTGGCAGAATCTAAAAATGATAGGAAAAGGGGAGAGAAGAAAAGGGAGCGTGGGGGGTTAAAAGTCGCCTTCAATTGATTTATATTGATACCGACTAGAACAAGAGCGGAAAGATTCAGCAATGTCCCCTATTTAATATTGCCACATTGTAATATATTGTTTATTACAATGTATAATAACGACTTTTATCTAATTCAACAAGGTAGAAAATTGTATGCTTCTACTACCTTGGTGAAAAATAGAAGAGGTAGTGCTGCAGGGATAATTGATAGTTGTAAAATTCCTTGCATACGCACTCCGCAATAGATTTTATTCGGTTTTTATACGCAACTAGGTATTACCTGGTTGCATTATACAGACTGCAGATTATGCCTGTGAGTGGTTAATTGGTTCGTGCGTTTTATATTCAACGTTTGGCAATGTGAACACTAACGCAATGAACTGCCAGTTCTTAAATTCTAAAGTATTTCATTCATGCAGCAGTACACACAAGTGGACAGGCTCTGTTAAATTTATAAGCAATTACTAGGTAGATTCAAATGTCGGATTCGCTGGTTGTGTATCGCCAGCAAATCCTCAAGATGTAGGTAGTTTGAGCCTTGGTAGCTCACGCAGCTCAACACCCCGTAATGCTATAAGGTGCAAGCTGTCAGAGCCACGGCAGCTCAGTACCTTTATTCCAATTGGGTAGTTGGTGTATTATACGGACTGCAAATTATGCCTGTGAGTAGTTGATTTGTTAGTGCGTTTTATATACAACGCTTTAGCAATGTGAACACTAACATAATGAGCTGCCAGTTCTTAAACTCTAATGTATTTCATTCAGGCAGCAGTGCATACAAGTGGACAGGCTCTGTTAAATTTGTAAGCACTACTAAATAAATTCAAATGTGAGGTTCGCTGGTTGTTTTGCGCCAGCAAATAATCAAGATATGGATTGTTAGAGCCTCGGTAGCTCACGCAGCTCAGCACCCCACAGTGCCGTAAGGTGCAAGCTGTCAGTGCCACGGCAGCTCAGTAGCCTGTGATGGTATTGCCACCACGTTCATTCGTTCCCCTTTTGTGCAGAGCGAACTGACAGCTGTGGTGCTATTGCCACTACCTTCGTTCGTTCCGATTGCAGTGGACGAGCTGATTGCGGTAAGGTTAGATTTTAAAATTTTTCAATTTACTAATCTTGCCCTCTAAAGTCGAAAATCTTTCCCTATTGTCAGGGTCGGTATGGTCCCGACGCGCGTTTCACTGATCAAAGTCAGCTTCTTCCGGGGGCGGGAGCGTTTTGTTTCTGAAGCTATTTAAAGCCCAGAATTTGATTGACATTGAGTATAGCCAATCAGTTACAAGGTGATTTGTTACATTGTTTCTATTGTGAAGGGAACAGTGATTGAATTCCCATCGATAGTTACAAAGCAACCTCGCTTCATACAAAATTCATCTCAGCGGTGTTTAATGGATTGATTAATTTCTTTAGCATTTATTTGTCTACCCAAAAAATTCGGACATGTTATGATGAAGGGTATCACATCATAAACTATATGTTATTGGATAACTTCAAAATAATAATGATATACTTCTAAAATAATATTGTCTTTACTTTTTGTATTGTTGGACCTACAAGATTTTTAATTTTTTAATTTTTTGTTTATTTATTTGTATATTCGGTATTTATATAATTTTTTTAATATTAATCTTTATTTTTTATTATTTATTAATTATTTTAAATATTTTTTTATAAGGATTTTTTAGGGTTTTGAATAATTTTTATGTATTTATCGTTTTTAGTGATTGCTAACCCTTAAAGTCTTAAATTCCTTATACCATATTTAAATAAAAACCCTGTGAACAAAAATAACACAGTATATCAATCCCATGACTAGTGTCTCATTAATATTCTTTATTTCCTGAGACTAGTTTCCCATGTACCCTTTTAGTGGATATTCCTAAAAGTTATGACATTTTATTACACACTATATACCTAGATCTCCTGTTGTTGTTGATCTGGTATTATATTGGACTTATTGTAATATATGATTGGCTTGAGACTACATGCAATAACACATATTCCAGATTGGCTTATTGGGAAATTGTTATTTATTTGTGTGTATTTTGTATAGAAAGGATGAAATGGAAGTATCACTTATTTAAAGGAAGCAGCCAAAGTTGAAGGATTCATTTAAACCATGTGGGCTCACAGAGTTCATATTGAAAATCCACTTACTCTCTTCTTTTAACAACAGAGAGTCCACATCCCCACCTCTGATGCCAGTGGTGAGGTGACATATGGCCCAGCCTGATAGTTCTCTAAAATTGAGATTGTGGCTGTGTTTGAAGTGTCTGGCCACTGGTGTTGGTTGAAACTGTTTATTTTGTTTTTTTGTCTCCATTTCCACTTTATCATAATTTCTAATGTTACCAATATGTTCCCTTATTCTAGATTTAAGGTCTCTCTTGGTTTTTCCCACATAATGTAGGTTACACGTGCATCTTAGGACATATATCACCCCCTTGGTGGCACAAGTGATATGCTCCTGAATTTTGTAGTAAACTCCTTTTTCATTCCTAAAACCCTGCTTTTTTATGTGGCAGAATCTACATGGGGGACTGTGTGGCACTATATATAAGGGAGGGGCGCTGTGTGGCACTTTATACAAGGGAGGGGGGCTGTGTGGCACTATATACAGGGGAAGCTGTATGGGGCTATCTATGGGAGGGCTTTATGGTGATATCTACAGGGGGTGGTGGGGGTGCTAGCTACAAGTGGGGTGTGACACTGTCTACAGGGGTCTGTATGGCACTATCTATGGGGGGGCACTATCTATAAGGGGGTCTGTGTGTGGCACCTAGGGGGGCCAAGTCAAAAGTTTGCTATGGGGCCCAGTATTTCCTAGTTACGCCCCTGAGCATTACCATTACCCTTCACTGAAAATAAGGGACCAAACCCTGAAAAAACAACCCCAGATCATTACTCTGCCTCCTTTTTTTTTCTTTCCCCTGGTGGCTGAAAAGGGGGGGTTGTTTGGGGTAAGGGTGGGGATATGTGTACTGATTTTGACAATAGGTTACATTTTTCTCTTACTATTTCCGTATTGTTATATTATGTTTTTATTGATTGTTACGGAATTGAAGAAAATATAAAAAAAATTAAGAAAACAAAACAAAAAACCCTCCTCTACCAAATGTTACAGTAGTCACCATGCATTCCGGCAGACAGCATTCTTCTGCGTCCACCAAACCCAGATTCCTGTTTCAGAATGCCAGATAGTGAGCCATGGATCCATCACGCCGGAGTCCAGTGGCAGTATGCTTTACACCTCTCCAGGCACCGCTTATCTTCATAGTGATCTTAGGCTCGTGGGCAGTAACCATGGTAATCCATTTCCTGAAGCTCCGGAAGCACAGTCCTGGTACTGATATCACTTCTAGAGGCAGTGTGGATCTCTGTAGTGAGTTATATAACAGAGTATAGGTGATTATTACACATCACACGCTTCAGCACTCGCCGGCCTTGCTCTGTGAGTAACGTGGTCTTCTGCTTTGAATAAATGTATTTTTTGAGAAAATGACTAAAATTAAACTGTGTTTTTCAGATGCTGGATTTGAAGTTTCAACAAAAACAGGTACATTTATTGATCTACATATGCTGATGTTTCCAGGTGTACAGATACTTTTGTATCAGCGATGTATTCGTCTTAATGCCGCGTCCCTATTATGGCTGGCTATAACCTCCGTGTGATACTGCTGCCATGTGTACTACTGTGGTAATGTTATTCTATGGAGGTCCCTGTAGTGCATGGGGCTTTTTATGAAGAATAATTTCTATATAAAGTCTAGTAATCACATAGATCTTATTATTTTTGAAAGTGAAATGCTCCATGGAATTGGTGAACCTGCAGGTAGGCTGTAAAAGGGATTGAGTAAGTAGTCATCCAAAGTAGTAACACTGCTAACGGTACATTAGAAGGAACAGTAGTGGTGGAAAAAGTACCTAGCAGTATCTGGTAGAAGTAGAAGTATTGACAGTACAGTAGTAGTACTAGTAAAAGTAGTAGTAGTAGTAGTAGTAGTAGTAGTAGTAGTAGTAGTAGTAGTAGCAGTGGTAGTAGTAGTAGTAGTAGTAGTAGCAGTGGTAGTAGTAGTAGTGGTAGTAGTAGTAGTAGTAGTAGTAGTTGTAGTAGCAGCAGCAGCAGAGACAGCATTAAAGGTAGCAGCAGTAGTAGTAGTTGAAGTAGTAGTAGTAGTTGTAGTAGTAGTAGTAGTTGTAGTAGTAGTAGTAGTAGCAGCAGTAGTAGTAGTTGTAGTAGTAGTAGTAGCAGCAGCAGCAGAGGCAGTAGTTGTCATAGTAGTAGTTGTAGTAAAGGGGAGGAAGCCTCCAGCTCACCGTTCCAGCACCCGACACCTTCGCCTCGCCCGGATCTCCGCGACGGTCCGCGGCAAACAATAGTGGATTAGGAAAGAATTTGATCCAGCGCTGCAGGTATGTGATTTAAAAAGGATCTCGGTCCCACTTTTATTTGTATCAAAAATTTAAAAT